>NW_020954619.1:41490577-41523082 GCF_900497805.2 Vombatus ursinus | reverse complement strand
ATAGATAGATAGATAGATAGATAGATAGATAGATAGATAGATAGATAGATAGATAGTAGGTAGAGTTATGTTAAATCCAATTCTTATGGTTTAAGATAAATATACATATATACACATGCATGTGTATGTGTATACACATGTATGTGTGTATGTATATATGTGTGTATACATGCATACACATACATAAACACCCACATACTGATGCCACCACTTGATCATAATCAAAGGTAAAATATGTAAAAAGTGGCAAAACAATTAATGAGTTGCCATTCTGTTTACTTGAAGCAATTTCATGTTAATCAACAAAGCATTTTAATGGCTTCCCCCACTTAAAGAAAAATCACTCCACTTAGCACCTGCAACTTGGGTCCATACAGAAGTGTGCATTGAAAATTGCCTTAAGATACCTTATAATGACTTCTTGCCAATCATAGTCATTGAGCTTGAAATACATGCTATAGCCATTTAAGCCAATTTAGATTTCTTTCTCCCTCTCTTTTTATTTTTCATTCCTCTAGGGGATGACAACTGTGCTGAGTGATTTTTCTCCCTGATGTTCAGAAATATTCTGTTAATTGCTGTCACGGCATTTCTTGATCTGCCTGGCAAAATGTAGTAAAGGAAGAAACATTTAGCTTTGAGGTTTATGAGCCTTTTCACCATCACTATTCCTTCATCATAATATTTGAGGTCTGCTGCTACAATTTTATTTTTCCCCACCTGCTTTTCAGTGATTTATGCCAGTGTAAGAAAACATTACTCAGAATGATTGGAATACAAACCTAGTGAAATAAGAAAATTAGAATATGAAGAAGTCTAACTTTGAAAAAAATCAATTAATCAACAAATTTAAATTCTGTTGCTTCTAAAGGTAGGGAACTGAGAAGGGTAGCTGTTTCTTAATTCCTTCTTGATAAATGCTTCTGAAAATGTGTGACATTTTTGCTTTGAATCACTTAATTTAATCCCAGGTACCTGAGTTATCATATTTTCAAACTAGAAAGTCCTATCTTTAAGAGAGTACTGGGTTGGAAGTCAGGTGATAGTTTTACTCATAATTTTGCAACTAGATATTTGAGAGAGGCCTACGAGCAGTAGCTCCATTTATTTGAGCTTGTTTCCCAACCTACCAAGAAAGAGGGTTGGATTTGATCATTTGTAAGTTGTATTGCAGAAATTCAATCCTAAAAAAAAAGAAATTCAATCCTAAAATTATATTCTCCTTCTCCAGGAACAGTCCACTTAAACTAGGGCAAGTCCTTTAATTTCCCTGAGTCTCAGTTTTGCTCTACTGACAAATGAAAATATTAACATTTGTTCATAATTTTACAATTTCTTTATGAACCTCACACACTCTAGAAATGCATGTTATAATTATTCTACCCTGCATATATTCAATAAAAGTAAAAAAAAATCCCAACCATTGATTAGCATCTGTATTTGTTCTAATCTATAAGATTATTTCACAGAATGAAAGTATACAAGATTGATTAAAGTAGGGTCATTTAATAGAAAGAAAAAAAATGAGTTGCACCTTTGGAGAGACAGAATAATATGGTGGGTTAAAAGAGCTGAATTTGGTGTCAGAAAGACTTGCTTTTAAGCCTTTAAATTCACTGACTAGGAACATAACACAGTCTCAGTACTCTAGACAATTCTTAAAACCTATAAAGCAGCACAAGCAGAACACTTGTTGATTTTTCCTACTGGAGGGCATTTCCTCACTGGCCTGAACTAATGAAATCACCAGTGTGGAAGAAAATAAGTTATCTAGTTCCTGGCCAGGATCTCATACGTAAAATAAGAGAAAAGATATGGGAGACACTTGTGCACCAAGGCTGAGTATGTGTGATTTAAACATGAAAGAAACTCAGTGTGTGCAGTATTTGAAAAGCATTGACTGCTCATTTTCCAATTATACCTTTCATCTTTAACCCAAGATTCACTCCGTGAAGTTTTCCTCTTCCCTTTTCTCTTCTCCAGTTGAATGATACCAATATATGCCTCTACCCCAGGTGCAGCAACATACTCACTCCATAGAATGTTCATGGGGAGAGTTTAACACAGACACTCATTTGGACTACTGTGTGGTATTTTTATCAGCACTTTTGGTATTGTGTTTCAACAAGCTTTTATTGAAAACTGCTTCAGAGAACAGCTCTATCTCAACTGTGTTTCTACTGCCATTTGAAGTTGTCCCTATTCTTTATCTGCCATAGGATTATAAATTCAGGGCTGGAAAGAACTGTGGAGACCATTGTAGTTCACCCCCTCCTTTTACAGATGAAGAATTGGAAGCCTAGAAAGGTGAGTTGAGATACCCCCAAAAGTCACACAATTTATAAGAGGCAGAGCCATTGTATGAAGCCAGGTCCTCTAATCTCTGATTCTTTCCATTTCCAACCATCCCAAGCCAGAGGTAATGTGGTCCAGTGTAAAGCACACAGACATGGAGTGAAATGACGTGTTTTCATCCCACTTCTTAACTTAAGAAAATGAATAAGCATTTTATTAATTACATAATGAATGCTAAACATTAAGGGACATTGAGGTTTTCTAAGCATGTGCTGTAATCTGTAAAATGTAAAGATAAGACACACTTTCTCTCTCACCAGGTTATCATGAGATAATGAAGGTAAAGCATTTTGTACTCATAAATGCAATAGAAAAACATGATTACCATTATCTTCACTCTTCCCAAACCTCATCTAGAATTTTAAAATTTTAGTTTATGACTTTGTACACTCTGAATTTTACATTTATTTTATTATGGGGATATTTGCTCAGAGCATATTTTACATTGGAATGCTTTTCAATTACTTTAGTGAGATATCAGGACTCACATAAGTCATTCACAAAAGAAAAACAGTTGCTCTTCAGTAGACTTACCAGAATTTCAAATATCTCATTCCTCATTCTTACTGAACATTTTCTTCACAATACTCTCATTGGCATCATCCACTAATATCCTTCTCTGAAGCCTCATCATTGAAGAAAGATCACCCTGGTTTCTCAAAAGCTATGCCAATAGAACACCAAAGGCAACAAGTCCATCCAAGTGAGGAATATCTCCATTATGTTTCTGGTGATAGACTTGATGTATTTCATATAGGGACCAGACTAGTGAGGTTTGGAGGGGCTTGGCATTAGCTAATTGGCCATCTGATTATAGGAACAGCAACATTTGTCTATTAAGATGTGGAAGCATCACAATCTGTACCACTGTAGGAATACCCACGTAAATTAAATCATGGAAATTTTGAAGCATAATGAAGTATTAGCATGCTAAAAGAATAGTTTTGGATGATAGGAAGTCTGGCACTGCTGTCTCAAAGTAACCCATATTCATTTGCTGTACTTGTAATGATTGGCTGCCATTCCAAGTGCATTGTAGTCATAGAAGAACAAAAAAGTGTCATTGTAATTTTCCTAATTCAGCAGGCCTCAATAGGACAGTAAGATCATACTTATTTCCTTAAGTTATTTGAAGTATCTCTCAAAAATAAAACATACCACTGAAGTCTGTATATATGTTCATTGCTCAAAAGGATTGTCTTAATTCAAATAATATCATTTCTTGAAATGGAGTATAACATTGGCTCGTTATTTTGTACATCTCCCAATGGTAAGAAGACAATCAGACCCAATGGCAGCATAATATATGGATAGCATTTTGGACTTGAGTTTAAGAATATTCATATTTTAACTCTGTTCTATAAACATTCTGTAGTACTGTGACATTAGATGAATTACTTAGCAACTCTAAGTCTCTTTTTTTTCTTATCTGTAAAATGGAGGTATAAAACCCATTGCACTTACTTTACACGTTTGTTGTGAACGTCAGATAAGACAATATATATTGAGTGCTTTCTACTATGATAAAGCCAGTTTTTATTATCCCATACATATTTTCTAAACTTAATTTCTAGGTTTTGTTAACATTATCCTATTAAACCTAGATTATCAGTTCAACAAAATCTGAACCTGAAATTATAAGGGAAATGTTATGTAAATATTTCTTTTAAATTCTCAAAATATTTCTTTAATTGATTTCTGTGTCTTGTAGATTAATTATGTGAGAATTGCAAAGCATTGGGAGTCTCATTAAAAAGATTTGATCATTTTCTTTTTTTATGTAATCTCTGAGTACATAGTATAAAAACAGAGCAATGCATCTTGAATCCAGAGAAATTAGGGTAGTCTAAAAATAGGGAAGCATTTTAAAATATTCGGTATGCTGCCTTGTGTTCAAGTCAAAACCTATTTTTTATCATTATTCATTATTGACCTGCTTAGTGACATATTCAAAAACAGTATAGATAGAAGAGGGAGGGTTGAGCTGGGAGGAGGGAGAAGAAGAGTTATTTTCCTGTAACATGAAGTAGAATGTCTCATTTTAGCTGTTATCTCTCTCACTCAGCATAACTCCTCAACTACTTGACAATGGACAACATCTTATAATTCAAGCCAGGGTTGGTAGGAAATTACATGCTTTGATAAAAATTTCCAACTTCTGCTGGCCTAAGAATGTAAAACTTGCTTTATCTAAGCACTAACAACATGTCAAAATAACAGACAAATGTTTTTCCTCAGAGGGCAAAACATTTGTGTTTAAGCAATGCTTCCAAATGATAGTAAATGCATTTCTTCAAGGTAACATCTTTAAAAACTGAAGATTCCTCTATAATTTCTAGGACAGAAAGTCTGACATAGTCCTGCAGATGCTAATTTTGAAGTTTTCTCTTTACCTTTTTCTGAACTTTTTTAATGTTGATTGAGTCTTCTGCTTCAATGTTTTATTTGTATCAAATATGGTTCAACTAATGTCTGTTTTGGATGCTTATGATAGGTGTCATTTTCCTGGACTTATTTCAAACTGCTAGAAATACATTTTCCTAGCAATGTGATCTCAAATTCCACTATCTTCTAAGCAATTAAATTGAAGGAATAGAGATCATAGGGGGAAAAAAGTATTATTATGATACAGTTGCATTTGACTAAAACAAAAACAAAACAAAACAAAAACTCAAAGAATTAAAGACATTTACTTCAATAACAAAAAAAGAGAACTAGAGATCCTAATGTCAGGAGGCAAACTTCAACTCAGAGCTATCATTAAATATGGCTGACAGAAACCATAATTAGATTATGATTCTTATATGATAAAACTATTTTTAGAGGCACAGACTATATAAAAATACTACAGGGGTGGTATTATGTGCTAATAATAGGTATTAATTATATAATCCTTTAAGGGTTCCAAATTATTTTAAGTATATTAACTATTTTGATCACCCCCCACAACCCTGTGAGAGAGGTATGAGATAGGTGAGATAGAAAAGATAGTAATAATTATCCCAATTTTACAGATGAGGAAATTGAGGCTTAGAATGACTCACCTATATTTCCTTAGCTTGTAAGTGTCTAAGACATAATTTGAACTCAGGTATTCCTGACTCTAAGTCTGGGATTCAATCCACTTTGCTAACTTTTTGACTAGGAGATAAGGAGATTTTTCTCATTTAAGGAAATTTGGCAACCTGATTGGGTGACAATGGTAGAGAAAGCATATGGATGAACATACATTAAGCAGAAATGGAAACAATATTGCCATCAGTATACTACAGAACCCCCTAGACAGAAAAGGGAAACTAGATGAAGCCTACAATAAGCAGATGACTAACTAGACTGGCACAGAAGCATGATATGATATGATAGTGATGAGTAACTTTAAATAATATCATATCTTCTGGAACTTTCAAAATTAAGGCACTAATAATTGGATGATTTGCCTTAATAAAAATTTTACTTTTCAAAGATGGTCCAATCAAAACAGAAAATAATTCTATTAGATCTGATTCTCAATAGGATGGAAAAGCTAATGAAAATGATTGGAAACAAAGAAATGCCTCTTTTTGTAACTTGAACTTAATCAAACATCATATAAGACAGCATAAATAATACATATTTCAAATAATTTATTTTGGAAGTTTATTGTTATGATGTAGTTACTTCCCTTCACTTCCTCTCCTTACATGGGAACTTTCATTGCAATAAGAAAAAAAAATAATGTGAAACCAAATCACAGAATCATGTCACGTGATTCTGTGTATTCAATTTCATAGCTGCAATCACTGCCTTTCTAAGATGGAGACAGGTCATTCTAATTCTCCAGATGAATGACTTTTCAAATGTTGTAGCTGTTTATATTCTGGTAATCATTAAGTTCTCTTGGTCTCATTTTCTTCATTTTGCTTCAATTTATTTTATTCTTCACATGTTTCTCAAAGTCACTCTTATTCATCATTTCTTTTGGGACAATATGGTTTCTCATTCATATATCACAATTTGTTCAATAATTTTCTAGTTAATTGCCAACAAACTTATTTCCAACCCCCCCCCCTTATCATCAAGAGTGGTGCTATGAATATTTGTTTTACATAAGACCAATTTTCTGTCCAAGCCTCTTTGGGCTATATACATGCCCAGTAGTAGCATCTTGGTCTCCTAGGATATGAATCATGCTTTGACTTTTCTTACAAAGATCTAAAATCACTCCCTTACTGGTTTGACCAATTCTTAACTCCAGTAAAGGTAATTAGTGTGTCTGTCTTCTCAAAGCCCCTGAAATATTTAGTCGTATCATTTTTTATTATCTCTTTTAATCTAACTAATACTTGATTAGTATCTTTGTTAACCTACTTAGAGGTACAAGCTCAGAGTAGTTTAAATTTGCATTTCTCTTTTATTTTTAGTGATTTGGAACAATTTTTATATGGTTTTAAATAATTTGTATTCCTTCTGAAAATTATTTGTTCATGTACTTTGACTACTTAACTACTAGGAAATGGACTACTAGTTCAACCTCACATTTTAGAGTTGTATTATCTGAGGCCTAGAGAGGTGAAATGATTTAGCTAAGGTTGCTGAGGGTTTAAGTTGCATTATAGAATTTGAATACCGGGTTTCTGACTCAAATCTCCATCATTATGTCCATATTACTATACTTCCTCCCTTTATCCTTGAAAGAATAAGAATTATTGTGCTTCAAGATATGTCCTTTTGCAATTCAATTATATTCTTCATGAATTTAAATGTTATGCTATTTGATGTCGATATTAATAATGACATGGTTTCATTATCTATGATGCCTTTAAGCATAATGTAGCTTTCCTGATTATTCCTTTCAGCATTGTGAACTTTTATTATTGCATTGTCTGAAATCATGTTTGCAACTCCTGCTATTTTAGAACAGCATGACACATAGTGAGTTGTGTTCAGGCCACATATTCACATTCTGTATCTGCCTTTATTTTTTCAAATTGTTCTTTTGGTCTGAAGACAACTGTTGGGTTTTGTTTTCATCTTCATTCTGCCTTCTTTTTGTTAGGGAGTTAAATACATTCACACTTAAGGTTATATTATTAGTTTTGTATTCTCTTAGATTTCATTATTTTGAATTGATTTGTGTAGAATTGCTATTCTAATACTCTAATTTTAGCATTTTTTTCAGTGACTTTTATTTGTAGCTTACATTTGTCATTTTATTTTTCAGAACCTATGTTGTCTTGGAGAGATTCTTGTATTCTAAATTGCCAGTTCTTGTATTTGTCTTATTGAGTTCTTTCAAACATATTTTGACTATAATTTCAGTTTTTATTTCTATAATTATTTCTTCTTTTCAACTGTCAATTTATCTTTTGAACCATTCTGGGATTTCCTACATTGATTTATTATTTCTAAGAGGCTTATGGAATTTGTGGTTTTCTTTTCATGTTCACTGGGAATTTTCACTTCATTTTTTACATACCATTTGTTCTCTGTGTTTTGAACTTTCTTTATTTCCTTGCTCATTTGTCATTCTTTCTTTGTGAGTTTTCTTCTTGTTTTTGCTCTTGTTTTCCTCCTCCTTCTGTACAACATCACCACCTCTTCCTCTTTCTTTCCTTCCTCTTTTACCTCACCTCCCTGCTTGGAAGGTTAGCTTATTTCCAACATTCTCCTTTGGCATTCTCATTCGCTGACCCTTGCTTTATCTGGCTTCTGATAAAGTAGCTCAATATCAGGTATCAGAACTGTCTGAATTCTTCCCTATTCATAGCTAAGAACTGAACTTTCTCTACCAGTCTTCTTGTTTTCTTTGTCTTAAATTAGTTGTTTTCTGATGAGGTATCATTTGTGCTCTCCCCAAATGGGAAATGTATACTCTGCTGGCCATATTATTCTCTGGACTTTGCCTTACATGCTGTCTGCAACAGAGCATTGGGTCAGCATTTGCCTTTTCTGGCTTCTGCCCAACCATCATATTTTCTCCTGCCCAAACCATCAGAGTTGTACATTTTTAGAACCATTCTGAAGTTGCCATTTGGGAGTCAGAGGTTTGTCTGGTTGTATGCATTTTGAAATTCTAAGGGGTTCAGTTACGGTTCAGTTTTAAGCTTAGTTTAAATTCTCTTCCTTCCACATGGATTTCTTCTAAGCTTATTAGATCTTCCTCTACCTCTCTCCTTTTCTTTTCTAAAGATATCAGGTGGTCATTCTGACTAGGTGCTGTGAGAATTGCTTCTATCCATCCCAGCTAGAGTGCCAAAGTGAGGCTGGCATGTTCAGTCACTAAATCAGTGGGGCAGGTGGAGTTAGAGGTTGGGCTATGAGTTATCTATTAAGTCTTACCCTGTTATTTCATTTTACAAGTCTTTACATTGCACAGAGGCTTTTTCCATTCTTTTCTTGCCCTGATTTTTATAACAATATATCTGTTACAGAGAGTCAACATGATTAGTTTATAGAGAATCAGGCTCAAAGCCAGGAAAAACTGACTCTATGACCCAGAACAAGTCACTGACCTTTCAGTGCTCTGCATATCTGCAGAACGTGGTAATTTGCTGAGAAGGCGCCAACTTGAATTGTTAGCAGGAGTGTCCTCACATGGAAGTTTCATGTGCAAATGACTTCACAGGTCTAGTCACTTTCTATATCCAAAGCCTTTATATCATATAATAATAATAATGATTATATAATTCAAATCAATATGTTTAAAAGTACATATACCTATATTAGAGTATATAAAAAGAAGATTAAGCACTGATCCATAAGCAATGTATATATTTGTTATTGTGGCTTATTGTTTCAGTCATGTCAAACTCTTTATGATACCATTTGGAGTTTTCTTGGCAAAGATACTAGAGTGGTTTGTAATTGTCTTCTCTAGCTTATTTTACAGATGAGGAACTGAGGCATACAGGGTTAAGTGACTTGCCCAGGATCACACAGCTAGTAAGTGTCTGAAACCAGATTTGAACTCAAAAAGATGAGTCTTCCTGACTTCAGGCCTGGCACTCTATTCATTGTGCCACCTAGATGCCCTTATGTGTACATTTGGGGAGTGGAAAAAAAAAGTAAAAAAAAAACAATGAAGGCAATATGAGGAAAAGACAAAGACGTGAAAAGATAAAAGATAAAAAATGTCCTCTAGGTAAAAAAAAAAAAAACTCTAATAGGACATAGCAGGATTGTGGCTGTACTTGATCTTAACCCAAATAGTCTGAAAAATGAATTGATGCTGACCAAGGACAATGAGCTCTAATAAAAAGACTTTTATATTTGAGAATTAATAACTAGTGGAGACCTTAGGGAGAGCAGTTTCAATAGATTGCTGGAGGACAGAAGGCATATTGCAGGAGGTGAAGCAGTGAGTGGGTGGTAAGAAGATAAAGATGCTTAATATAGGATATTTTAGCAGAAAAAGGAAGTGGGAGAAGGAAATATTTGACTGTGGTGGGAAATAGAGAAATAGAGCATTATCTGAAGAAAGAAACCAAGGTTATGAGAAGTTTCTTTTTTTTTTATATGGGTTACTTCAAAAAATATGTAAATGAGTAATAAGTCAGTGAAGTAGTAGAAGAGGAAACTACAAGGGAGGGACAGTGGATAATTGAAAGATCATAGCCTTAGGAGGATGCTTTCAGGCTAGTGCTCACAGCTATCAATCTAGAGAAGCATCTTCTGTGCAGTAGAGGCCAGTCATCCCCACTATGCCAAACTGCCACTCACAGGGAAGACAAGGCAGTCTAGCTGAAATAGCAAGGCACCCTGAAGAAGAGGCAGGAGGCAACATATGCCAGGCTAGTCAAACAACCACTACCATCTTGACTACCATATCTGCTTAATCCTTGATGGGTATAGACCAGGTCCCTTAATTCAAGAGCATTGGGAATACCACTGTTTCTGGCTCAGTGCCCTCAGATATGATCCTAGGAAGGAACTCCTGCATAGATACAGCCTGGCAACTGTTCCTATAGGTGCTACAGGTACAGAGACCCAGAAGAAGACCCAGAAAATAAAGTTCTTCCCACCAACGTCTTTGGCATTATCAAATGGTTTGGCATCAGAAATTGATATGCTTTTATCAGTAAAAATGACATTAAAGAAGAAGGATTACCAAACTGTTTTGACACTGTAATCTAAGGATGATGGGACTTTTCCATTTGACTTACCACAGGGGCCTTCCATATGTATTATCTTCCCCATTAGAGTGTGAGCTCCTTGTGAGCAGGGGTTACCTTATTATTCTATGTTTATGCCTAGAACTTAGCACAATACATGCTGAATAAATGCTTAATTTATTCATTCATTGCTATCTTGACTTTATACAATTCTGTGAAACTAGCAGATTCCATGTGGGAGAATGAAGAACAGGCTGGTGAATTAGAACAGAAAATAAAAATAATTTATTTGAAGAGGTTTACAAGATATAGTTTATAGAGAGCATTGCATTTTACATTGAAAAGCTTGATTCTGATATGTAGGGCAGTCTGGCACCTCTGTGATTTTGGGAGTAGAGGATTTATTGATGAAAATTATATTTGAGGAAGGTCATTTTCATAGTTGTATAAAGAATGAATTAAAGAAGAAAAGACTGAGGAAAATGCTAGAGCGAGTAGGCTGTTGCAGCAAACTGAGCACAAAATGATGAAGATCTGGCCTTGGTTGATAGCAAATAAAACAGGATAAAAATTGTTACTTAAACATCATAGATAATATGTAGGAAGAAAGAGACAAATTTTGGATAGTATAGAAAAAGGAAGAATAAAGAAAAGATTGAAGTTTGTGTTCCTTGGACAATAAAAGATTTTGATTATGTGTAAAAATATTTGACACTTTCCAGCTGTGTGATCCTGGGCAAGTTACTTAACCCTGTTTGTCTCTGTTTCCTTATCTGTAAAATGACCTGGAGAAGAAATGGCAAACTATCATAGTATCTTTGGTAAGTAAGTTCCAAATGGGGTCACAGAGTCAGACATAACTGAAATGACTCAACAACAACAACAAATTGTATCATTCATCAAATTGCTCCCTCTAATAAAAATTGGGTCTTAGACCCATAAAGATAGCAGGAGGCAATTCAAAGACAGCATCAAACTTCTCATTTTATGATACTAGAATCATAGAGTCAGAAGTAATCTTAGAAGTCATTGAGTCCTACCCTGGACAAAGTGCAAAAGGCCTTTAAAACATTCCTACTGAGGGCTTACTCTGTTTCTGCTTGAAGATCTCTAGTATGAAGAAGATACATGCTTCCTCTTGAGGAAGCTTATTAATATGTTAATAAGCTCATCGATATAGAGTTACAAATGACAACAGAAGTCAATTATTCCAAACCCTTCATTTCATAGGTGAGGAAATTGAAGCCAGGAAGCTTATGTTATTTGTCCATGTTGACAGTAAGAGTAAATGTCGGAGTTAAAATTCGAACCCACATCCTAAGACTCCAAGGTCTGTGTTTTTTGGTACAGCTCTGTTTACTGCACAATCATATGCCTTCATGCAGACAATGGACTCTGAAATCACTGTTATATGTTACCTATCACTTTCCTGTGGATTAAGATGAAATTCATTTTCATAGTGTGTCTGTCCTTCGATACCTTTCCTGTTCAGTGATTTTTTTTCCCTTCTTTACTAATCCTAAACGACTCTAGAGCTGCTTCCAATTTCCTGCAGCCCCGCAAAGAGAGATGGAGGAAAAAAAATGTCTCCTATGAGGAAAACCTCATCTCTGGAAACTGCAGACAAGGTGCCAAAAAGTTGTACATAAAATAAATCACATATGCATTTGCATGCATGCACACTCTCCCACACTCACTCTTGTATGACAGCTCTCCTTATAGTGTATATCCATAAAGTTCTGCCTGCAAAACCTTTTAGCAAACTTGGTTGGGGCTTAGTGTCCCAGGATTGGAGTCTCAGAATTGGAAGAAACCTCAGGGGCCATGCAATTGATCCAGGAAGCTGACAAAATAATCCTCTTTAAAACATACCTGCTAAGTGGTCAATGCAGCTTTGCTTGAAGCTCTCCAGTATCGTCATCTGAGGTGACCGTTGGAATGATATAATGTATAGAATGCTATAATTTCTTGGAAGACCTGAATTCCAATATCTTTTGAATGCTCATACTAATTCTCTGACCCTTGGTAAGTTGCTAAACTACTCTGAGTCTAAGTTTGATCATTTATCAAAAATAAAAATAATTATAGTACCTTCCTCCCAGGATTGTTGTAAGGATAAAAGTATAGGTATATCTCTATATCTATATACACACAAATATATGTATGTATATATGTACATATATGTATGTGTATATGTGTTAGATAACACTATTATTAGGGAGTTCTTGCTTATATCAAATAAAAAGTTGCCTCTTTACAATTTCTACACATTCTGCCTTGTTCTGTCCTCTGAGGTCATGATGAAAAGTTAAATTGATAGCATGGCATGCCCACATCAAAGAAGGTGCTGTGCTCTATGAGCAAAGCAGAATTTCAGTAGCTTAAAAGTAATATGGGATGTGCAAATTTAGACATCTCCACCCCAAATGTTTGTATGGACTATTTTTGCCTGACCTGTGGTAGAGCCTTCTGAGCTCATATTGGTCTGATCAGCAATAGTCAGACACCCTGAAACTTGACTCCAACATAGTGATGTTATTTTGGTCTTCTTTGAGAATGAAGGACAAAAGCCACTCAAATTGGCTAAATTTTTTTTTTGTTCATAGAAACTCTGAGCTACTGGACTTTATCAAACGCTTGGATATAACTATGTATAGAAAAAAAGTCAATTAGATTTCTTTTCCTTTTCTGAACTTGCATCATCTTTGGTAATGCTACTTTTATGGTTTTTTCATGTTATGCCTTGTGTACTAGCCATTTATACAAATGTCAGACAGAGAAAAGAATGCAGGATTCTGAGTCAGAGTTCCTGGATTCTAATACTAACTCTTCTACTTACTATCTGTGTGACATTACTCAAAACACTTAATCCTTTTGGGATTCAATTTCACTCAAATTAAATGGGTTTGGATTAGGTGATTCCTAAAGTTGTCTAAGAATTCTACAACCTATGTTCCTGTGATTGTGCTTCTCCTTTGATAATATTTTTTTTGTATCCCCAAGACATCAGCACACAACCTAGTTACCTTTCACAAAGTTAGGATTTGGTAAATGTTTGTTGAATGACTAATTGAATTTTGAGGACCCTTTCACCTATGAGATGATGTAATTATATATAGATGAATGAATGAATAAATGGGTGGATGGATGAAAAGAACTGACTTTTTTTCTAGTTTCATTAAACACATAAGGAGTATGCCAAAGTTAGGCATATTAATTTGTTAGAAGTGATAACAGGAAAAGTAGAAGGCAGTAGTCTATGCAGATAGGCATTGTTTGACTTCATGTGTTTAATAACAGCAGTTATTATATATTATTTGTTTGCATGAAGGATTAGTAAGGGTTTAGTCCTTTTAATAACTGTTGATCTGTGGACAATTCATGAATGCATTTAATGCATATCTATAGATAGATAGATAGATAGATATTTGTCATATTGAGAATAATGATTCTATATTTATATATGTGTGAGTATAACAAACACATAAATCAGGGTTAAATTACCAAAATACATCACTCTTTGTATATTTTAATTTCCTCAAACTATAACTGAATTGAACATTATAGTACATATTGAAAGAATTTTTTAAAATGGTAGTGAAAAACTTCTTACATTTCCTGAAAGAGGGTGATAAATGTAGACTTCTTATATAGAAAATAAAAACATTCATAAACCATTTTCAAAGGTTTGGATATCCCTTTCAAAATGCCATTTACTTTAAAATAATTATGTCTTTATATTATTCCTCATCCTCCCCCTTATCCTACTTTTTGCTTGTAATAGTGAAAAGATAGTTACTCAAGCACAACTTATATAAAAAAGCATGTTGGAAAGAGCATGCAATATTATCTAGTGACAGTACCCCATTTTTCCAATGAAGGGAAGGAATTTCATTTCCTTATCTCTTTTCTGAGAATAAAATCAGAAATTACTATTACCCAGTTTTTACCTTCATTTTAGTACTCTTTTCATTTGCATGTACAGTTAGTTTTCTTGCTTCTTACTTTTCCCTGCATTTGTTCATGCAAACAGGATTGTCTGAATTTCTCACAGTTGCAGTTTCTTATGGTTCTGAAATATATCATTACAAACGAAATTATTTTACAAATGAAGTTGAATGATAGTAATTGACCTGTGGTCAGCTCTGAGACTGAGCTATAGCTCCCCCAATTATGGGAGTCTAGTGAGCATGCTACCATTGAGTCAGCTCTGGTGAATAGCTATAGCTCCAAATCAGGAAACCTGATTTCAGTTTTGGTTCAAGCATTAATGACTTGTTTAATCCTATCCAAGCTATTTAACTGTTTTGGACTTCAGTTGTCTTTTTTGTAATATTGTGATTGGATTAGATGATCTATAAATTTCTTTAAATTCTAATATTATATACATAATATACTTTTATGTTTTATTTAATTTTATTTTGTTGAACATTTCCCATTTATATTTTTCAATATATTATGTGTTTTGTTAAATATTTCCCAATTACATGTAATTTTTTAAAGTTCATTTTAAAAAATAAGTTTCAAATTCTCTTTCTCCTTCCCATTCTTTTTATTTCTTGAGATGGCAAGCAATTTGATATCAATTATATAATGTGAAATAATGAAAAATACATTTCTATATTAGTCATGTTGCAAAAGAAAACAGATATAAAAAGGAGAAAAAGAAAGAAAGTTTAAAAAATATACTTGATTCTGCATTCAGAGTTCATCAGTTCTCCATCTGGAGGTGCATCATATTTTTCATCATGGGTCCTTTGGAATTGTTTTGGAGCATTGTCTTGATCAAGTAGCTAAGTCTTTCAGTTAATCATACTTATAATGTTGTTACTATGTATAAACTTCTCCTGTTTCAGTTCACTTTCCTTTGCATGAGTTTATATAAGACTTCCCAGGATTTCCTGAAATCATCCTGCTCATCATTTCTTATAGCACAATAAAACTCCATCACAATTATATACTACAACTTGTTCAGCCATTCCCCAGTTGATGAGAATCCCTTAATTTCCGATTCTTTGCCACCACAAAAAGAGTTGTTCTAAATATTTTCATACAAATAGGTCCTTTTCCATTTCATTAATCTCTTTGGGGTACAGACCTAGTAGTAGTATTGCTGGGTCAAAGGATTTACAAAGTTTTAAAGCCCTATATGAGTAGTTTCAAATTGTTTTCCAGAATGGTTGGACTAGTTCACAGCTTCACCAATAGTACATTACTTCCCAATTTTTCTTTATCTACTCCAGCATTTGTTATTTCCTTTTCTGTCATATTAACCAATCTAACAGTTGTGAGGTGGCATCTTATAGTTGTTTTAACTTGCATATCTCTAATCAGTAGTTATTTAGAGCATTTTTTCATATGGCTATTTATAACTGATTTATTCTTCTGAAAACTGCCTTTTCATATTTTTTCACCATTTGTCAAGTGAGGAATTGCTCTTATTTTTATACATTTGACTCAATTACCTATATATTTGGGAATTGAGGCTTTTATCAGAGAAACTTAAAGTAAAAATCTTTTCCCAGTTTTTAGTGGATATAGGAAATGAACTTGCCAAACAGATTCTGTTTCCAGTGCTATCACAGGAGTCATCTGCAATCTCTTTATGACCAGTTGCCAGGTCTCCTTACCTTCTCTGGCCTGAGAGCTCCTGAAGCTGCTACTGCTTCTGTTGCCTCCATCTAGTTCTACCACTGGTGTTACATTCACGTGATCTCTAGGTCAATCTCTACCCTCATGTCACACATCTCTCTTTCTGACCACCTAATTTGTCTTTGTCTGGACTAATGTCTCCCTCTGACCTTCAGTTGGTTCTGCCACTTCAGAATTTGATTTGTGGTGTTATTTTAAAATTGTTTGGGAATGTTGGGAGACCTTAGCTGAAAGCTTTCTCTACTCTTCCATTTTGGTTCCACCTCTTAAGTCTACAATTTCATTCATTTATTTTTTATAAAATCTTTAGATAGGGATGGATTTAATATCATTATCCTTTTGTAATTGCATATCCTGTAAGCAACAGAGATTCAGAATGTCATCAGGTATCACTGAATTATCTTTTTTCTTTAAACTAATCCCTCTTATGAACTTCTGTTCCTCTATCAAGAGTTAATCAGTTCTTCCTTTCACTATGAATTGAAAACTTGTTGTCATCTTTTACTTTTCACTATCCCAGCTCCCACATATAATCAATTTCTAAGTCTTGTCAATTTTACCTACACAACATCTTATTCCTCTATATCCTTCATTCCAGTCATGTGTCTATTATTTCAGGAAGTAATCACTTCTCTACTAGATTACTGCAAAAATCTTTGTCTTGTCTCCATACCTCAAGTGTTTTCTTTCTCCAGCTGATCCTCCAAAAACATTCATTGTGTTATTCCTAAAGCACAAATCTATGTTATTCTGTTGCTCAATAAAATACACTAACTCCTTATTGCCTCTAAGATAATAAATAGGCGGGTAGTGGATAGAGCACTGGTTCTGGGTTCAGTGTCTCAAACACTTTCTAGCTATATGATCCTGGGCAAGTCCTTCAACAGTGTCTGCTTTAGCTTCTTCAACTATAAAATGATGATGGTATTATTAAATAGCACCTACCTCCCAAGGTGGTTGTGAGGATTAAATAAGTCACTATTTTAAAACTACTTTTCACAATGACTAGAACATAGTTGGCACTAAATACTTTTTTTTCTTCCTTCCTTCTTTCCTTCATTCCTTCCTTCTTGCCTTCCTGCTTTCCCATACTTATTTCATATTGTTCCCCTCTACCAACTCTGTGTTGCTACCAAACACGTCCTTTTGATCTTTCTCATATATGGTGATCCATTTCATATTTCCACACCTTTGTAAAAGTATTTCATCATATTCGGTATGCTTTTCCTCTTCGTCTTTACCCCATTGTAATACCTAGCTCACTTTAGGGTTTAACTTGAAGTCTCCTCTCACAAAAGCTTTTCTTAATCATCCAGGTTGGTAACTGCTCTTCTCTGCACCATGAAATTGCTTTGTGTACATACACACATATCTACATATCTATATCTATATATCTATCTATCTACTTATACATATACACATTTACATACACACACATGTGTGTGTGTGTATGTGTGTGTATTCTCCTTGAGAACAGACACTATTACCTTTACATCTTTGTATTGCCCAGCCCAACACAGTGCTTGGTACATAGTAAGCATTTAATTAATAATTGTCTAATTGGATAAGGTAAATTGATAAACTGCATATATTTTCTATGAAACATACACACACACACATATGGAACATGTAATTTCTTTATATCCTCAAACTATCATCTACCTGTGAATTGTGTCTCTTATTTTATAATGACCATAGATCAAAACGGAGGCAGTTAGGTGGCATGGTGGATACGGTCCTAGACGTGGAGTCAGTCCAACCTGATTTAGAACCCTGACTTAGAAACTTACTAGCTACATCACTCTTGGCATATAATTTAACCTCTCTGCATCTAAATTGAGGGGATTGGATAACATGGTTCATAAAAGTCTTTCAATTTCTGATCTTATGACTGATTTTCGGCAACCAAATTTGCCAGAATGCCTTTATTTACTTAACTAGAGGATGCTGTTATTTATAGGTGTAAATATGTGCTGGTTGTCTCATAGATATGGGGCTGCCTTAGATCTGGAATCTATGCAGTGGCAACTTTTCCAATCTTTAAGTAATATCAGTTGTGTCTCTGTTTTTTTTCTGATATATTTTTCCTGTGCTTCCCATTTAATTTCCCTCTGATATTTCCAAAAAGCTCTGGGGTGGAAGGAATAAAAAAATAGACATACTGAGTTTATCTCCATTGTGGGGACCTCCTAAGCACTTTTTTTTCCCCAGAATTTGTCCTCAATGTGATGCCTATTCCAGTGGTGGCTCATCTTGGGATGGAGGTGGGAGACTAATGTGAATTTCTTTTGAGGTCAAGTGGGCTGTCTACTCTCCTTCTTGCCACCCACATGAAGTCATTGCCATTGGGTATGAGATAGCCCATAGACAAGTCAGAGAAAAGTCATCTCAAATATCTTTGGTCCTCTCTAACTTCTGTCCTATGTCTATTTTGATTTCCATGGCTCAGTATGTAGTATTTTGTTGTGGTATTGGGTTGTTATCTGTAGGGCAAAGAAAGCAAAATAAAAGTAAATTTTCAAATTTTAAAAAAGAATGTATTTTTATACCTAATTCTTAACTTCCAAAGTTGGTCCATTAAGACAAAGTGCCAGTCCAAGGGAGCAGAATCCAACTAGAAAGATATTTTTCAGCAAAGAAGATGGGGTGGAAAAATATTCTATATTTTATGGGAAAGGTTTGATTTAAGGGAACATTTTCCAAAATTTGTTTGTTTAGATGAAGTTTAGTTAATAAAAATGCTTTAAAAGTTTAGTTAAGTTTTGGTTTCTTTAGTTTGTTTGATGAATAAAAAATTATGCCTTGTGTGATTGAATATTCAATTAATGTTCGTCATTAAAAATAATCCCTGTAGACATACCCTAAAGGAATCTGTACTGAAGGCCCCATCATATATTAGATTGCACACCAATCAAAAATAAATTGTGTTTTGTGGTTGTGACTTCCATTTGGAAGTTTGGGGAGTATCAATTCATAGACTATGCCAGTTTTCATTGAACAACAATACTAATTTTTACTACTCCTTAAAAAGGCCTGGTCATCTCAACATTGAATGTGGTCTCTCTAAGAATTCTTACAATCCCTATATTTCTTTCATTTTCTAAGTTTCCATGGTAAAAATAAAAGTCATCTCTTGGTAGCTAGTCAGCTGGCAGTGAGACTATTCTGAACTGTGTTGGACAAATCCTTAGACCACAAACACATTGTTTGCCACCAGGTTAGTTTCTATTACCTTTTCATCTTTGTAGGTCATGCCAGAACTTGTGATCCATAGGTGTAACTCCTGGGAATTTGAGTTCAGCTTCACTAAACTAAGAAATGACACAGTAGGAGCTCAATGAAGGTTTATACAAATAAGTGGGATTAAAAAGGTAGGTTTTTAAGAAAAGTAATTCTTTTCCTTAAAGCACATATGCTTTGAGTTCTCAGTTTGTTCACATGCTACAATATATTATTCCAAAGCCCTGTCTGTTTTCCCATTACAACCTCTAGCTGAGAGGTCCATAACTCAGCTACTTTAAATCTGAAGCAGGCAGTAGCTTGATCTATATGTTCTCATTTTGGATGCAGTTACTTTAAAATGAAATTTGATTTAAATCACTGCCATCACTGTGATTTAAGAATATATTTATTTTATACATTGAACACAATCTGCCAGGCAAGAGGAGAAATGGTGTAACTTGAAGCATCTATATTCCTTCATGATTGACTCAGGAGAATGGAGGGATTGGTGTATACCACTTTATTTTCTGTGATTGGAATATGATTGTAAAGAAACACATAGAAAGGACCAGAGCAAACCTTAGATAAAATTAGGAAGTAGACAGTTTGTTATTGTTACCTTTCCAAGGACTTCCACCATCAGTGCTCTCTTCCATCATTGTCCTATTCTGTGTTCTCTATTCATGGCCATTCTGAGGGGTCTAATGATGTTCTAATTGACAAATTGCAAGGCTTTATTTCAGACCTCAGTCTCTTTAAAATTCTTGAGAGAAAAAATATTGCTGTGCAAATTATAATTGCTGTACAAATACCAGATCCATTAATGATTTCCTGATCAAAAAGTGCAACAGACATTTCACATTTCTTTTCACACTTGGATCTCAATGCTGTTAATCAGATTTTTTTTTAATTCTCTCCTTTGATTTTCATGTGGTCATGGTTTTCTACATACAGGGCTTGTCCACGGATCTCAGATTTTAGAGACCTAGTCTCTTTGGAGGCAACTTAGGACAATCTATTCCTGACAAAGATTCCTCTTTGTGATATCCTCAACAGGAGATAATCTAACCCTAAACTAAGGACATGAAGTCAGGAGGAATCTAATGCCTCTGAAACACTAAACAGTCTATTTCACTTTTAGATGTTTTTTATTGTTGGGAATTTTTCCCTTGCACAAATCTTAAATCTACTTTACTTCAACTTCATCCACCCCAGTTCCTCCTAGTTTTGCCATTTGGGGCTAAACAGAACCACTCTAAGCCTTCTTCCAGGTGTTTTCCCTTCAAATACTTGAAAACTGCTATCATTTCTCTACCTTCTGCCTGCCCCCCCCCAAATTCTTCTCCTTCTCAGACTAATTATTCCTAATGCCTTGGGCTGATCTTCAAATGGCATGGTCTTTAGTTCCTTTTTCATGCCAGTAAACCCCAGCTAATGTGTTCTAACCAAACCTAATGCAGTATAACCTATATATGGTATGAACAGGGCCTGATATAATAGACCCATTACTTCCTATGTCCCAAAATCTATACATCTTTCAATGTATCTTGAAATTGCATTAGCTTTTCTGATTCCCCTAGAACACTGTTGATTCATATTAAGCTTGTATTACAAGCACACACACACACACACACTCCTAGATTTTTTTCACATAAATTCCTATCCAGTCATACTAATTCCATTTTGTATTTTTGAAGTTGATTTCCTGAACCCTACAATAAAATTTTAAAAGTTTCCTTTTTATATTTCATCCTATTTTATTTAGCCTACCATCCTAGCCTGCTGAGATCTTTTTGAACCCTAACTCTCCTATCTAATATGTTAGTTGTCTCCATCAGCTTTGCCTTAACTGTAGATTTGATATGTAAGATGCCTTATCCAAGTCATTGGGTAAGAGGAGGGGAGGAAATAAGCATTTATTAATCACCTAATATGTTACAGATACTGTGTTAGGCACTCTACAGACAGTGTCCCATTTGATTCTTACAACCCTGCGAGGTAGGCATTATTATGATTACGATTTTATGGTTAAGGAAACTGAGGTAGACAGAGGTTAAATGACTTGCCTGGAGTCACACAGGCAGTAATTGTCCGAGTCTAGATTTGATTCTGATTCCAAGCCTAATGCTACATTCATTGTGTCACTTATTTGACCATGGATGCAATTATTAAATAGAACCAAGCCATAGAAGGCCACTTGGGACATACTACTGATTATTCAAACAGTTTCAGATCCCTGTAGTGATGGCCCCATCTTCTAGCCTTCATTCTCCCATCTTGCTAGCAAAGAAAACATGAGATTTTTCCAAATGCTTTGTAGGCAAACACTGTCTCTTTTGTTGATCTACCAGTCTAATTTACATGTTAGAAAACATTTATCCTACAAGCTTCTGCTTAATTGGCATTCTGATCACCTCATAAGCTAGCAAATCCCTACTTTTTTTTTAAACTTTTCTACACCCATTCATGGAGAACTGGCATTGGAGTCCAGGCCACAAAAAGCCCTCAATGTGCTATATGTTACTTTCTATATATTCACCCTTATTGTGTTCAACTGTATACCATATAATTTATTCTCTATCCATCTTTGCCCTCTTTTTCACTCTGACCTTTGGATCTCCTGCTTTGTTATTTTTAGAGTAAAATAAAATAAATTCCCTCCCTTCCCTTCATAATTCTCTCTCCTATACTTGTTCCATTTCCTAGTATTTACTGAAATTTGGTTTTCCTCTGAAAGCATCACTTTGCTTGAGACTTTTTAGAGGAAACTGGCTGCCTCTTCTCTTGTATCTTCCAACTCTTAGGGACAATCTACATGTTCCTTTGCTCCTCAAACTGAGAAATTCCTAATATTTTCATATGTTACTGAAACACCACATTTCCACCTCCCCTTTAAATTCCCCAAACCTGGCAATTTCTAAGCAAAATTATATTTCATGATCAATTCCTGAAAAATGAATGTCAACTCCAAATAAGGATATACTACATTGATTGTACTACATTGTACTACATTGACCATGATTAATGTAGTATCTTGAGAATGAATGGCAAAATGTGAGCCCCTCTATCTTCATCAAGATCTCTGAACACTGACCACTTCCTTAGATTAAAAAAAATCCTTGTCACCATGTCATATTTTAAGCAAACTATTTTCAGTACAAAATTATATTTCTTGAAGGAAAGAAAGGGATTTGTCAGTCCTAGCTATTATTATCAAGTATAAAGATTATAGAGATATTATCAGTTTATAAAGAACTCCAATAACCCAGGAGCTACCAGATGGTGGCTAGAAGACTGAGGTGGGTTCCAATGACCAGTATTGATTGTGGGAAAACAAAATGATAATGTTTCAGAGTACAGAATATTCCTTATCCCTTGATGATCTATAGTTTGGCCTTTAAATTTCTCAAAAATCTGTCTTTGACCTATCTTTCCAGCATTCTATATCTTAGCACAATGCCTTACACATAATAGGTAATTCATAAATGACTCTTCAATTTTGTTTCTCCTCTTCTTGAACCCACTGAAATCACCTAATCATCATTCTTTCAACTCATCATATAAATTAGCTACATGAAGGCCATTTGGAACCTCTAAAGCACTATTGCAAGTAAGTTTGTGGTCATTTCAGTTAATATTATTTCTAGTCTATATGACTCAGTAATATTCACTACACCCTCTTTGGACAATGTGATAAAAGATCAAATGAGTGAAAAACATTTATTAAGTACTTACTATGTGTCAAGCACTGTACTAAGTATGAGTCATACAAATACAAAAGCAAAGACAGTCTCTGACCTCGAGAGTCAGGGTGAAGACTATAAATATATATATATATATATATATATATATGTATATATATATATATATGTATACACACACACACCCATATATATATAAATTTATATATATATGTGTGTATATATATATATAGATATAGATATAGATATAGATATAAGTGGTGGCCAATTTGGGGTATTTTGCTTTATAAATTGAAAGAGAGAGAGAGAGAGAGAGAGAGAGAGAGAGAGGTTCCAAGATAAAGGGAAGTGAGAGGAGACTTTGGCACATACTTTCCAATGGTGATGGAAATATTGATTTGATTAAACTTACTGAACTAGAGAGTATGGGGTTGGTGCTGAGATTATCCATGCAGCTATTCAAGAAGATGCTTGGGGAGCAAGTGAGGCATTGCTAGGGTACCTAAGATACTATGAACCACATGAGGCACATAAAAAAAAATCTTTCTTTTCTCCTGTTTTAATCTTTCTATTTTTCATGGATTATACCCAATGCTCTTATGCATGAAGATTTTCTTGATCTTCCCACTAAGGAACAATTTCTCCTTTATTTAAATTCTAGTATTTTTGTACTTCTATATCCCTTATAGAAAGTACCACATTCTCCCTCGTAACATAGTTGTTTGTATACATCTTCTCTCTCCTATAATATAAGCACCTGATAAACAAGTTCTATTTCTTCATCTTTTTACCTTGCCCCATAGCACCCAGAAGACTATCTTAAGCATAACTCTGAAAATTCATAACTTGGTAAGGTGGTGGTAGTGGTGTTGTGGTGGTGGTGGTGGTACTACTAGCGGTAGTTATAGTAGAAGTAGGAGGAGGTCTTCAATAAATATATGTTGCATAAGTGAAATAATGGATAGAAAAATGAAGTTCATACTAAGGGACTATTTGTTGTCTGTTATATTGATCAATAACTTTTAATACTTCCTAAGTGAGTTTGAATTGTCATGAGGGATTCTTTTTTTTTTGTGAGGCAATTGGGGTTAAGTGACTTGCCCAAGCCAGGGTCACACAAACTGGTAAGTATTATGTGTCTGAGGCCAGATTTGAACTCAGGTCCTCCAGACTCCAGGGCAGTGCTCTATCCAATGCACCACCTAGCTGCCCCTTGAGGGATTCTGAAAAGACAGAACTGAAGTCAGCAGCCCTAGGAATGAAGTTACATTGGTGAAATGACAGAAAGAGAGCTTGATAAGCCAATTAGGTTACTTAGTCAATAAAACAATGTATTTAGGGTTGGGAAAACCCTTATTCAAATCCTACCTCTATCACTTTCACTTACTTTGGGTAATTTTTTTTTAGCTCTATCCACTTCCATTTCTTCATCCCTAAAAGAGATATAATAGCACCTATTGGGTGGACTTATCATGAAGCTAAAATGGAAAGTAATTGTTAAGTGATTTGTAAAACCTTAAAATTTCATAATTGCTACGTAACAAGAATGACAACAGCAGGAACAATTTTGGGAAAGTGTCACTATGGTGAAACTGGTCATATCACACCAAGAAAGAAGCAGCTTAGTCAGATACCCGGCTCGAGAAAATCATAGATGTGAGGCATTATCGAAAGTTGTAGTGAGTAAGCCTGGCTTAAAGTGAACAGTCATCAATATCTTATTAGAAGTGAATCTTTGAAATGCATCAAAGATTTTTATATGAACACTATCTAGATGACAAAATGCAGAGGCATGCATGATTTCTATTGGACAGTATTTAAAATTGTTTCATTTGGTTTAAATATATTTTGGGAACAATAATTTCCTTCAAATGCAATATTATGCTTAAAATGTCTAAAAGACCAAAGCTAGTGGACCTTTGAGGTGGGTGAGATAATAGGCATTGTTAGAATTTCAATAAAAGCGAATTTGAATTCTGGCATTGTGATCAGCAAACTACACAGTCTACTCTTAAAGCTAATTTTCCCTCCCAAAGAGACTTTGTTAGATATATTTTCATAGGCCTCCTTTTCATAGGCATACTTCTCATGCCGTACAATCCTCATAAGTAATTACTTTTTCAAAAGAAGGGGGCAAATATTCAATCTTCTACTTGTATTTCCCTCATGTGGCACAAGAGAGACCATTTCTAATCTTTCCAGATCCTCATTATCAGTATAGAGAGGAAAGAATATTGACAAAATGAGCTGTAATGTAGGGTGGCACTTTCATTGGCAGTGGAATAGCAGGACTGATTAAGAGCTTCTGTGACTCAGGCCATTGTACCTGAACTCTGAGCTAAATAAATTTAAACAGGTTGTAGGTGTATTCAACAAAGTGAACTTCATTTAGAAACACTGAAGGGTCTGGCTTCTGATTTTCTAAGAAACGCAGTACAAATTTGCATAAGCAATGGGTGAACACAGATATACCATTTGCAGATACATAACATATATGCATATATTGTATGTGTTTGTATGTATAAATGCATATGATATATGTATGTACATGTGTATATGCTGTGTCCCCAGAATCTGTTAAGCTCTAATAGCTTAAAACCACACTAAGACTTTTGGGACATCTTCCATATGTGCATACATGTGTGAGTATGTGTGCACACCTATACACATATGTAGGTTTATATAAACATTGAATTATATATATGTACATCATGTTAATGATAGATATTATCTTTTCTATCTATATCTACTTCTATATGTATATCCATATTGATGTTTGGTTCTATTCAGTTTTAGTTATTTTATCTACTTTGTCAATTACTAACATTTTACTGGTGCCTTTATATGGCAGCAAAACATGAAAAATCATTTCCTCAAAAGAAAGAAAGATGAGTATCACACAGAGAACAGTGTACATATGCATGGTAAATGTGAGCAGGTAGGTAACAATATCTATTCATTGAAGAACTCTGAAAAAAAGAATAGAGGATTTCATCAAGGAATTGCATAAAAGGAAGATAATATAGGTTGTTCATGTAGCAAGAATGAGGGAAGACAGGTAGAAATCTAGATTGCTCAAGCTGTATGCTTGCAATATCAAGAGAAAGTTAGGAAGGCCTTTTCCATTTCAGTCCTATTCTTTGCTCCGTCACCTCACCTTTGATGGACTTTTGGGCAAACATAGACAAAAATTCCAAAGGAAGGGCAAGTATGGATGGATTGCAGTCTAAATTATTGGTGGAGATTTCAGAGTTGTTGAGATCACCTTTGAATATCTATATATACTAAAGATATATACCTATGTATATACATACTGTATATACAATACATATATGCATTTGCATATGTCTATATAGATGCATGCATATATATGTTTAGATATAGACACATAGATGTGTATACATGTATATTAACCCATTTGGGACCAAATTTAGGCTGTTCTCCCCTTCAAAACAATTTGGCTTCCATTAAGCCTGAGTGTGGCCTATTGTTAAGGTCAAAATCAGTGTAATCCAATAATCATTTATCAACTTAGCATTATGTGCAAAGCACTGAGCATACGATGCCAAAATTTAAAAAAAAAGATTCTCTGCCCTCAAGGAGTTACAATTCTACTGGGGTGATAGTGGTGGTGGATACAATATATAGGTCAATGAGTATATATCATCATTTGAGGAGGGAGAGCACTGACAACTAGGAGGAGGTAATCCATAAACCAACTTCCAGAGAAACCAAAGGATTGTAATACAGAGGCTCATTTAAGAAGTGACTTCCTTCCAGTGCATGTGCATGAATGTGAATGTGAAATAATTCTAGAAAGTCAAGTTAGAACAAGATTGTAAAGGGTGTAAAATACCAAAAAGAGGACTTTATCCTCGAATCAACAGGGAGCCAGTGAAAGTTTTTAAGTAATGAGGAGCAGTCATCATCAGATTATGCTTTAGGAAAATTAGTTTGGAAGCTATATAAAGACTAGATTAGGAAAGAAATTTGAAATCCAGTCTATTTAAGAGACTTTCAGAATTATTGTAGCAAGAGTTGATGAGCTCCTGAACTGGAGTTCATGGGTATGCATTATCGAAGTGGAATTGACAAGATTTGACAACTGGTTTTATATGGTAGTTAAAAGAGAGGGAAGAGTTTAGGGTAAACCTGAGTTTGTGAACCTGGATAAGTCAAAAAGATGGTGGCACTCTCAACAGAAAACAAGAGTTTTGTAGGGCTGCTAGATTTAAGGAAGAATATAATCAGTTCATATTTGAACATGTTTAGTATTAGATGTCTATGATATAACCAGTTGGAGATATGTTCACCACATGCATAGATACATGTGTATAATACATTACAAATATATATACACAACATGTGTGCATGTTTACATACACATATATACATGCATATACATACACACCTACATACATATGTTTTTCTTTCAAGGATTTGCTATTTTAGCTGCATCCTGTATTTAGGGCAGAATTTGTTCAGGTCAGACTAATATAATATAGGAATGATTGCTTCTAAAATGGAAAAGGGCCTTAGGATCTTTGAAATCATCTAGTCCAACTCCTTCCCCTAATATTATACATAGACAGGGCAGACAGAAAGACAGATTAGATAGATAGATAGATAGATGGATGGATGGATGGATGTAGATGGAGAGATCTCTTCATTTCCCTCCTAGGTGCATGACTTTGAACCTCTCCATCATTCCCCACTGAGGAACTTATTCATTCTACATGATCTTAACAGCGTTGGAACTCAGAAATCATGAGTACCCTTTGCTTCTGATGCTTCTCTGATTGGACAGTGGAGTAGAGAGCTCCTCCCAGAACTTCCATTTAAGGAGTGTGCCCAGGCCATCCATCTCTTCATTTTGCTCTTAGGTGAACTCCTTTGGATTCTCCATCACCATTCATCGGGGCCTCATGCCAAGACCTTCCCTCTCCATTAGATGCTGCTTTGCAGCTTCCTCTGTGTGTGTGTATGTGTGTGTGTGTGTGTGTGTGTGTGTGTGTATGTGTTGTCTTTCTGCATTATATTGTTAAGTTCCCCTGTGAAATAGTCCAACCACCATTCTGGCAAACAACATAGAACTATATTCAAAGGGCTTTAAAAGTATGCATGCCTTTTGACACAGACTTACTACTACTAGGTCTATACCCAAAAGAGACCAAAGGAAAAAGAAAAAAATCAGGTGTAAAAATTATTTATAGCAATTTTTGGAGGTTGGCAAAGAATAATAAACTGAGGGGATGTCTATCAATTGGGAAATGGTTGAACAAATTATGGTATATAAATGTGATGGAATATAATTGTGCTATAAGAAACGGCAAAAGAGATAGTTTCAGAAATACCTAGGAAGACATATATGAACTGATACAAAATGAAGTGAGCAGAACCAAGAAAATAATGTACAGAGTAAGAATGAAATTGTAAGCTAAACTTTGATCTGTACAATGATCCATAACATTTCCAAAGGGCTTTTGATGCAAAATGCTATCCACCTCCAGATAGAGAACTAATGAAATAAGAGTGCCTTTTGAAGCATAATTTCCCTTTATTTTTATTTCTTTTTTATCACAGAAATGGCTAATGTGGAAAAGTTTAGCATGACTATGTATATGTATACACACATACAGGTAATAGGTGTTGTGCTTCTTGCCCTCTTCATTACTGGGGGAAGGGTGGAGGGCAAGAATTTGGAACTGAAAATTAAAAAAAAAATTGAAATATATTTTTAAAAAGATTGTAAGATCCTTGAGGTTAGGGAGTATCTTTCTTACTTATATTTGTATCCTCAGAGCTTAGCATAATGCCTAGCATATGGCAAGCATTTATTAAAGTTTGTTGCTTGCCTGACTGAAAAGATTTTTTGATATTTTATATCAACATCACTTTCATTTCCAAATACTTCACTTACTTCCTACCAATTAGGTCATGCCTTGTAACAAAAAATGGACATGAAAAAGGCAAAAAAAGCAGTTCAGTTAAACTAATACTTATCCGAAGGAATCTGCAATGTTCCACAACCATAGTCTCCTATGTCTCTGAAGGAGGAAGATAAGTACATTTTCTTAGTTCTTTTTAGAGGCTAAGCTTCATCATTATAATTGCATAATGTTCAGTTTAATCTTCTTTGACTTTCTATTAACAATTATGTCTTAATTTAATAGATTGTTTTTGTGGCCTTCACTTTACGTTAGCTCATATAAGTCTTTCAATGCCTTACTGAATTGATCATATTCATAATGTCTTATAGTATAGTGATATTACTATATATATTATGTATGATATATAGACACAGACACATACACACATATATGTTTTACATGCACACACGCTTGCACAAATACACATACCTGAATGGCTTAATCCTAAAACAGCACTAAGATCTATGGGACACCCTGTATACATGTTCATGTATATATGTATACAGGCACATATAATGACTAATTCAATTGAATGAAAATCATTTGGTGTAGCCCTTCATTGATTGACATATACTTTGTTTGAAGTTATTATTACCATAAAAAGTACCACAATGAATATTTTGCCAATCCCCTCTTTTCATGATCCATTGAGTTTAAATGATTTAATAAAGGTAAGTGACTAGTAAATAGTAGAGCCAGGATTTGAATGCAAGCCCTGTCACTTCAAATCAAATACTATTTCCATGACATGATGCTTCCTAACTATAGTTTCATTATTTCTGTTCTCTAGTATAAAAGAACAAATAATTTTATTGGATCTAGCCCTCTCCATTACAATTCTATTTTCCTCTTTGACCAACTTAACCATCAGTTAAGTTCTCATATTTTGATGGATATCAAATTTTCTTTTCAGATTGTACAATGGTATAGTCAAGAAAGTTAATTGAGAAGTGTTTCTTCTATCCCTTACAGGGAAAAAAAAATCTCTATATATGTTTTATCAGTTTATATTTTCACATTCATTTACACAATGTTTCTATTTAGGGATTATTACATTATTCAGAAGTAATATGATTAATTTAGTTATGTTTTTCCCTGTTCAGCACTCTGACATGTTCACTTTTCATTTCATTCTGAACTAAAAATAATAGTTCACTGTTATAAGAATGCTAAGTTTAGGTTTAGTCTTAATGATAGTCCGGCATTAGCTGTCTTTCTCTCTATCCATTCATTCCCTGTTCCAGCCAAGTGCCCTATCTTCTTATGCCTCTCAGATCCCAGGTTAGCTATGTTAGTATAGAAACTATCCATAGGGGGATCAAAGAATTGTTTCAATGATCTCCTTGGCTCTGATCCATGGCCTTCTCTGATCTTGATACTTGTATGGAGTACTTTGTTTACAGTTTTTAAAGCTCTTGATATGTTTGATTCTTACAAAAGTTCTTTGAGGTTGGTAGTACAGATATCATCATCATCATCATCATCATTATTTCACTGACAAAGAAACTGAAACGCATAGACATTAAGTGACTTGCCCAGGTCACTTGGCCAGTAAGTGATAGAAACAAGATTTGAACCCAGGTTTTTTGACTCTCACAAAACCCCCATACTGCTCGTACCTTCTCCTCTCATATTGCCCACCACCTACTCTGTATATGTCTTTTATGTGCCTAATTACTTGCATGTTGTCTCACCCAGTAGAATGTGACCTTGTAGAGGATGAAGATCATGATTTTGCCTTTCTTTTTATTCCCAAAATTTAGTACAATGCCTGGCACAAAGTAGCATAACTTAATAAATGCTTCTTCACTGACTGCCTAACTCTTTCCATTGCACAACAGCTGCCTCAATGATTCTCACTGTAGAGTTTTCATATATTTGTACGTTTAAAGCTCTACCTTGACTACTGACTTCCATTATGCTCCCTACCTATTATCCCAGGGTCCCATGCTCATTTTTCTAGGTCATAACTCCCATGTTGTCCCAGTGGACTGATGCTGCTTAACTTCCTGGCATCTGAGAGCATGGAGGGATGATCTATGTCTGGATGAGAGTAACCTGAAGATGTGACAGGATGAGGTCCCTGTGGGAGACACAAGACCTTCGTGCCTATTTCATCAGCATCAGATGTTCCTCTGGAGAAATTGGTAATGGAGTCTTTATCTTTTCTCTTTTCCTGGTTTTAGTCTTGGTAGCAAGCTTTTAGTCTGTGATTAATTGGCAGAATGACCTAACTTTGTTTTATATCTTAGTACAACTGACATTTCAGGAGACATGTGTTTTTCTTCATTCTAGTTCCTTAAATGAATTATTTTTTTCTTAAACCAGGAATATGAAAAACTCATGCAATATCTCTTGGGTATTTAAAAAAACCCCAATTCCATCATTAATAATAGAAGAAATTGAATAAATCAATATTTAAATATACCTATGTGTGTATGATTCCAGTTATTCTATCATCATATCATAGGGTAATAATAAAAGCAGCTATTTATATAATATTTTAAAGTCTGCAAAGCACTCTACATGTTATCTCTTTTGATCTTCACCACTTTCTGAGGTAAAGAGTAATAGACATTACTCTTTCTATTTTATAGATGGGCAATCTAGAGCAGAGAATAGTTAAGTAACTCATCCATGGTCATATTACTAATAAGCTTCATAAACAATATTTGAACCGAGGTCTTCCTGATTCCAAGATCAGCAAAATAACCACTACACCATATTCCTATTATTATACTCCATCACCTAATAGAACAGGAAAGAATACTAATTTTAGTAATATTTTGAATTTCTTTATTTCTTATGCATCTAAGATTAAATAGTTGAACAAACAGAAATGTTGGGTAGAGGATCAACATATAGGTTATGCTATGATTTCCCAAGTCTAGGGAGCTCCAGTTGTCCAAACACTCTCTAGGGATCCAGACCTGTAACTCATTTACAAATTACAGTCTTTGAGAGTTGCTTGTGTCAATAAGAAGATAAGTAACTTTCATATGGTCATATAGATTTTATGTGCCAGAGGCAATATTTGAACCCAGGTCTTCCTGACTGCAAGAGTGATTCTCTGTTTGCTAGTCTTCCTTCTTCTGAATCTTCTGTTTTTAGGATAAAATTAGACAATATTTGGATAGTCTTGATGTTTATTAGCCTCATTTTTTAATTCTTTCACCTTTTGGTTGACTGTAAAGTGCTAAAGGATTAATCTATTAAAATATAAAATTTCTTTCTGTTTATACTAAATTCACATCAAATGTGCAAAACTGTGTTGAACCAAGCCAGAGAACATAAATAATCCCAAAGGTTTTCTATATGAGAAATCCCATATCCCCTATAGTCTTCTTTCTGACCTGAGATTACTTTGAAAAAGGAAGCCAAACACATTTTCTGCTTATTCTCAATGAAATCTCAAATTAGATACACACATAGGGTAAAAAGGTACAACTTACAACGGGGTAATTCCCAGTATTTTTATTTAAACAAGGTAAAGTTTAAGGGAAGTAGAGTGTGTGTGTGTGTGTGTGTGTGTGTGTGTGTGTGTGTGTGTGTGTG
>NW_020954619.1:41369452-41490567 GCF_900497805.2 Vombatus ursinus | reverse complement strand
GTGTGTGTGTGTGTGTGTGTGTGTGTGTGTGTGTGTGTGTGTGTGTGCACGTGTGTGTGCACGTGAGTGCGCATGTGCATGTGGGGAGGGAGTTGTGGGTGGTAACAAAGTCAGTCAGTGTTTCTCTCTGGCCATAAAACATTCCTTTTCTATTGAAAGGTGGTATCCATGTACATAACTTGATGCATATAATGAAGTAGACAAACTCAGAAATCACTGTTCCCAAGACATGTGGGATGAAGATCCAACTTGTATTAGGTATAGAAACTGAAACAAAGAGGAAACTTTCAGGCCACAAGAGATGAAATTTAAGACAAAAGTTGTGAAACGTGAGCTAGTTTCCCAGTGTATCTCATTCAGTATAACCAGTAAAAGATAAAGTCCATTGGCTACATTGTTATAGATCAGGGCTACCCAGATTTGTGGGAAAGGGAGCAAATCTTCATTTGTTTAATGATTAGCATGACAGAATGATCTGACACCCATAAAAACCATTTAGGAATCAGAGCAATCCTAGTCAGACTATATCTGGAGTGTTTTTTTTTTGTTTGTTTTATTTTATTTTATCTTTTTGCCTTTCTTTCCAATTATCCTAATTTTTCTCCTTGCTATGCCCCAGGAGATTTATCATCTTGGAAGATTCCTCTGGTCCTGCTGATCTTTCCTCTGACTGGTCAGCTACTCCCACAATCTCAATTTTAATTGAGGGCCCAGGCCTAGTCATGTTCATCACTTCAATCTTCTTTGACCTCAGCTCCTAACTCTTGATGTTTTCCTCTCTCATCCTTTGTCAAGTACTCATGCTTCTACTTTTCAGCCTCTTTTTATGTATTGTCTTACCTTGAAACCTCCCCACTCCCAACCAAAGCTTTTCAGCTTCCTTTTAATATGTTGTCTTCCAGCATTGGAAGGTAAGCTCCTTGAAGCAAGAACTGTCTTTTTTTAACTTCTATTTGTGTTCCAACTACTTACCACAGTTCCCAAAAGATAGTAAGAGCTGAATAAATTCTTGTTGACTTTTTCAGATGACTCAATTCTCTGCAATCCAGCTTGAAACTAATCTTTCCAAAGTTACCAAAGATTTCTTAATTGATAGATTTAATGACTATTTCTCAATCCTCATAGTTCTTGACCCCTCTGAAACCTTTAATGCTGCTGAACATTTCCTCTTCCTGGACACTCTGTTCTCTCCAGGTTTTTGTGGTACCATTCTCTCTTAGTTCTCCTTCCTATCCATCTGTCTTCTTTCTTCTGTTTCCTTGGCTGGATTTTTAACCAGGTTATGCTCTCTATTAGTGGCTGTCCCTCAAGGGACCCTGGGAGTCTGGGGTCCTGTTCTCTGCTCCCTCTTTACAATCTCACTTGTTCATCTGATTATCTCTCTCTTGGGTTTAACTATCATCTTTATGCAGTTGACTCCCAGATTATATATATATATATATATATATATATATATATATATATATATATGTGTGTGTGTGTGTGTGTGTGTGTAGCCCTAACATCTGTCCTGAGTGCCAGTCATACATTACCATCTGCCTTTAAAATATTCTGAACTTGATGTCCCAGAGGTATCTAGGTATCTCAAACTCATCATGTCCAAAGGGAATTAATCATCTTTTCTCCAAAAACCTCTCCTTGACCAACTCTCTCATTGTTAAGGGCACCACCATCCTTTCAGTCACCATTTTGGTGTCATACTTGACCCGTCACATATGCTCAATTCACATATCCAATCTGCTGTTAATTCTTATTATTTTCATCATTTCAACATGTTTCACTAATACGTTCCCTTCTCTTTACTCATGCAGACATCACCTTCATGCAGGCCTTCCTCTCCTCTTGTTTGGACTGTTGCATTAGCCATCAAATCAGACTTCCCACTCCAACCCATCCTCCTCCTAGCTCTAAAATGACTTTCCTAAAGCACAAGTTTGACAAGATCACAAGATCAGCACCCCCTTATCTCTCTATTATTATCAGAATCAAGTCTAACATTCAAAGTTTGCCACTTATAGATCTCCCCCACCTGGTCCCTTCCTGTCTTCCCAGTCATCTTACTCTTTCCTCTCCTCCACAGACTGTAACTTTTGCCTTCTTGCTAGTCCTCTCGTAGGACACTCCATTTCCCTACTGTATGCCGTTTTACTGGCTGTCCTCCATGCCTGGAATCCTCTAACTATCCACCTCTGCCTCCGAGCTTGCTTAGCTTTTTTCTAGACTCAGCCCAAGTCTTGCCATCTCAAGGGAGACTTTTCTGTTCCCCTCCCCCCACCCCAGTGCCTTACCTTCCACTTACACTGCATATCATTCTATATGCATGGTTATTTGAATGTTGTCTCCTCTATATAGGTATTTATTTAAATATAATCTCTCTTATATGTGTAATTATTGGAATGTCTTCTCTATGTATGTAGTTTTTTGAATGTTGTTTCCCTATTAAAAAGTGTCAACTTGGAGCACATGAATCCTGTTTTTGCCTTTCTTTGTACTTACAGTACTCAGCACAGTGCCTGGTACATAGAAATCATTTAATAAATACTTGTTAACTGACTGATTGGTATAAGCTTAGCCTATTGCTGGGGAAGAGAATATAAAAGTTAAATCTTTTATCAAAGTCCGTATTTATATCTATGACAAACATGACATTTGTTTAATAAAACGGTCAATTCAGCAAAAGAAAAAGCTTTCTGTTTTCTGTTTAAACCTAATCTGTAATTTCATTAGTGTGTAACAGAGGTGTCAGATTCACAAAATGCAGCTGGAAAATGTTTAATAAAATAAATAAAATATGAGACAACATAGGTAATTGTAATTTGTGGTTTTTTAAGTGAGTGTATAAGCTGAAAACCAGGAGAACATTGTACACAGTAGTAGCAATATTGTACGATGAAGAACTGTGAATGACATCTATTCTCAGGAATATAATGATCTAAGACAATACTAAAGAATTCAATGAAAAATGCTATCTACCTCCAGAGAAAGAACTGATGTCATCTGCATATAGACTGAACCATATTATTTTCACTTTTTTTGTTTAAGTTTTCTTGCACAAAACTACTAACGTGGAAATGTTTTACATGACTTCACATGTACAACTTATATCAGATTACTTTCCTTCTCAGGGAGGGGGAAGAGGAAAGAAGGAGAGATAAAATTTGGAACTCAAAACTTAAAAAAATGAATGTTAACAATTGCTTTTACATGTAATTAGGGGAAATTATCTATGTCTATATCTGTATCTTTATCCTGGAGAGATTTGTTTTTGCTTGAGTTTGACACTATTGCCATAAAAAATTCCCAGTGAAAAGATTCAAAGCACCAGCTATTTTGCAATTTATAATATTTGAGCATCACTTGAAGACAATAAGATATTAAACAACTTACAAAGGGTCACCCAACCCTTGACAGTATGTGTCAAAAGGCTGAATTTGAACTTAGGTCTTCCTGACTCCAAGACCAATTCTTAATCTACCATACCAACCTGTCTCATTCTTCTTTATTGACAAGAACTCACATTTTTACCAAAGTTTAAGATTTAAAAAATCCTTTTTTCCTGTCTACTCTAGGAGAGACATCCTACAAGTGCTATTGTTTCCATTTTACAAGGAAGGAAAATGAGGCTCAAAGAGACAGTACATCTTTCATGATCACATAGCACTAAAATGTGTGATAAGAAACAAACTCAGATCTCCAGATTCTGGGGCTACCTAGCCCTCTTTTCCCTGAACCACACTGAACTGTTACTTGATTGACAGAAGTTATGGAACCCTATTATTTAGCATGATATCAATGAAACCACAGGTTGCGCTATTTTCCCTAACTCCCTTTTTAACACCCCACTTGAGCAAACATGTAGACATCAGCTTAGTTTCTCTTTTGCTGTGAGGATTTATTTTTAAAATGATCTCACATATGACATTACTTTTCAACCTACAAAACTGGCAAAACATGAGCTGAAATGAAATGATATTTCAAAAATCGAAAAGCACAAATGAACTTTATGTAGAGGTGTGAAATAAAAATTAAAAAAATTAAAACACTGGCTTTTGTATGTCAGGAGATGACTCTATATGCAAGAAGATTAACTGGTTTGAGATGGTAGCACTATTTTCAGGAAAATAAGCTGGAAAAATAAAACATTGTGGTAGCAATTCTTTTTCTGTTCAGTATTTTTCTTCTGCTTTGGAAATGGCTTCCTATTATATACAAGCAAACAGAAGCATCCCCGATATTCCAAAGTCATTTTGTGCTGAACAAAACAGTGCTCATTTTTTACATAAATGTTGGATTTTGTTTTGATGCTCCCTAAATTATAGTCTGCTGCACAATAATGTGCCAAGCCTGCTTTTGTGAACAGAAAACCCCTAATCGAAATAAGCTGTGGGCAAGGAATACTGATTCTGCCTTAGCCCTGAGACTTGTGATGTTTTAGATTAAAAACTAGAGACACATGTTATATAGAAGTGAAGCATTATGGATTATGCTTGATGTGGCTAATGGAGAATAAATTGAATGATTTTTCTTTATTATGTCATGATCTTGATGAATCTGCTTTTGTCAGTTAAAGCATAGACCTTTCCACAAATACAGCCTAAAGTACTCCTTGGCTTCCAGGCCAATAATATGACTTTAACCTATGCTGGTGTGAACCAGGGGACTGAAGCCTTTTTGGGTTTATCCATGAGGAGGAAAATGAAGTAACCATGTATGTTTCACATCCCTCAACTCCCACTGTGTATGAATATTATAGAGAACACTGACACCCCCAAAAGATGCAAGCTCCTTGAGGACAGGGGCTGTTTTCCCGTCTGTCTTTGTATCCTCAGTGTCTAGCATGGTACCTCATAAGTTCTTGCTGTGCTGCCAGAAAGTCAACCCTGCAGAGTGGATGATGGTCCCTATCTTCCTGTGTTACCTATACAATTGTACAATTTCCTTATCTAGGATTATATGTATATATGCACATATATGCATATGTGTGTGTTTACCCAAATATTTTTACTTTTTGAACTGAATACAGATGGCCTATTAAAAACATGTTTAAATCCAAACTGTAGATATTAAAATTGCAAATAAATTTATCAAATTAGCAAAAGATTTGTCACTTCAATAAAATTGTTCAACCTCTTCTTTATCTCTTTGCAAGATTAGCTAAGCAGGCACTGAGTGTGCATACCAAAAGGATTGAACAGATGATCTCACTCTCTCTTCTCTAGCAGCCTGAGGTGGATATCTGTGAGCTTCATACTTGGGTATAGACAGTAAGAAGCAAGCTGTATTTGCCAATATGGCAGTCATGCATCTTTAAAAGCTTCATTTTCCTGTTTCTTTTGTGTTTATTCTTTCCTGATCCTAGGTAAATAAAATTTAGAGACAGTCGACTAGGTGATGACCTTGTGAACGTTGAAAGTTCAGAAAAGGCATCAAATGTCTTTTTAGACACCAGAGTTGGTAGCATAGATAATCAGAACCAGCATCAGCAAACACTGAGTTGGTAGAGGTGTTAGTATTGTAGCAAAGTGACTGACTTGCCACAGACCAACAGTCTATTGACCTGTCACCTGAGGCACAGCTGCTATAAAGAAATCAGTTGACCTGAGCAAGGAAGTATCTCATCGAAAAACCTGAAGTGAACTGGATAGGAACTCTTTAAAAGGAGAAGAGAATTCTCAGGGCAAGGATCCACAAAGACCCCTTGGCCTTGTGTGTTATCTATGCATGTGTTGCAATGGCTTCATACTTTTACATTTGGGCCCACTCTCCCCAGGGCCTCTTTGTGTGAAGAGGGGAAATTATTTGGGGGATGTTTTGTAATTTCTGTCCTTGTTCTACCTTCTCAGTACATTATTCTTGTAAAAGATAATCAATAACAATTGCCTAATTGATATTAAGGAGATATCAACTGCTTCATTGAAATTGGGGAGCACACCAGATAGGTATTTGCATCAGAAAACCAAGTGTTGGGGCAGCTAGGTGGCTTAGTGGATAGGGCCCTGGAGTCAGGGGGACCTGAGTTCAAATCCAGCCTTAGACACTTGACACTTACTAGCTGTGTGACCCTGGGCAAGTCACTTAACCCTGATTGCCTCACAAAAAACAAAGCAAAACAAAACAAACAAAAACAAAACAAAAGCAAAAAGAAGAAAACCAAGTCTTTTAGAGTTATATGATGATCAAAACCAGATGTTAGAGAAATGGTCAATTACTTTCTGGTAACCTGGCCTGCCAGTGCAAGTAAGAGTTGGGGATAGGTAACCTAGAGGTAGAAATATAATTCTATTCAATAGACATGTTATTCAATATTTATTAAATTTCTACTATATAGAAGACACTAGGTATCATTAAAAGTCTATGGTCTCTTGTTCCATTTTTTAAAATTCTCTTTTCTTCTTTCAATTTCACATAATTCCTCCTTTTTGTTATTTTTTTCATTTAATTTATGCTATTATTCAGTTATCTATTAAATGAATAAATATCATACATTTGTATATAAGTTGTATACTCTAATAATCTCTACATTTTAACAATCTTTTCTCATCATCTAATATAGTTGTACATTTTGAAAAATAAATAGCTGTTAAATTAATGAGCTAAATAAATTAATGAGTTAAATAAATGAATGAATAAAAAAGCATTCATTAAGCACTTACATGTGCAAAGTACTAGGGATATAAATTTAAAAGCAAGACAGCTCCTGTCCTCAAGGACTTCACATCCTGATAAGAGGAGACAGCACATGTAGTTGGTTTCACATGCAAGTGGAATAGTCCACACCTTCATCCATTTCCAACTCCAAAAAAAAAAAAAAAAGGAGATAGACACTAATGCAGAGCAGGTGCCTTGGTATAGTGGCTAGAATGCCGACTAGGCATCCAAAGAAACTGGCTTCTAGTCCTGGTTTACTAGCTATAGAAATGAAAATATGAGGAGAGGCAGTTGGATGGCATGCAACCCAAGTCTTATAGTAGAATTATTAAGGTAAAAATTAGTATATAATCTCTAATACTTTCAAATTGTTGCCTTTAGTATTAATACTTATTTTTTTTAAATTTAGTGTAGTAATGATTACATAGTTTAGTGCTTACTTTGTGCTTAGTATTAAGACAGGATATTCATTACCTTTTTAATTTGTTAACACATATTTACAAGAAGCTAATATGCCGGATAGAAAAACTCACATATTGGGGAGCAGTAACAATTTCAGCTGGGTTCCCAGGGGAAAATGTTCAGTAAGACTAGGAATATGAGTGCTATTGCCATATATATTGTTGATTTGCTCAACTGATTAGAGAACTATGTTTATAAGACCTAGTTCACAATTTGATTGCTTCTTGAGGCAATTCCTTGCTGGTCTAGGGCTATAGGACATATCCCAATCCACTAGCACAGTACGGTCATGGGGAATGAGCTGCAAAAGTGTGTTCAGTTCAATGCTAGAGTCATCACCATAAAAACTTGGAAAACAGAGCAAAAAATCATTACTTAAACTTTTTTGAATACATACAATAAATATCATTTAAATCAATTACTTTTTTATTTTTTTCTCACTAAATGAAGTGTTTTCACTTAAAAAGAAAAAGAAACAAACATAATCACAGCTTATTTAATGAAAGGGAATGGGACAGGTACAAAATAATTTTAAGCCTTAGAGTGTGGTGAGTGAAAAGTAGAGGTTAGCAGAGTGGTCTGGGGTCATCAAGGAGGGAAGGGTCACACCTAGCTGTGAGAGTGAGAGGCCATGGATAAGGTAGCTTAACTGGTCTTTGAAGATAAGAAGGACTTTCAGTGTGGGAAGGTGGGGTGTTATGATGTTGTCCATTCAATTGTAGAAGCTGATGTATAAAAAAAAGCATAGAGGTCAGAAAGGGTACGATGAAATTGAAGAACAAGGAATATTTTACTTTTTTTTTCTAGAAAATAGAAATATCAAGGAAGATTATATCAAATCAAAGTGGAAAGATAGATGTGAAAATTGGATTGTGGAAAGACTTGAATGCCAGGTTATGTGTATTATTAATTTAATGGAGGGAATTTAGTGAAGGTTTATGAACAAGACAATGCCATCATCAGGGCTTTACATTAATATGATTTTTTTTCTGGCATCTCTTTGTAGGATGAGTTATAATAGGGAGAAGCTAGAGGAAAGAAAAATAAACACAGAATTTAGATTCACAAAATTTTGGAGTGGGAAGAAAGCTTACTGGCCATCTAGTTCAAACCTTACCTGATAAAAAATACAGATTACAACATATTGGATAAACAGTCACCTAAATGTCACCAAATGATAGACAGTCACTACCTCCACAGGGGCACACAGTTCATAAGTATCCAAGGACTGATTTTAACTCAGATCTTCCTGACTCCAAGCCCTGTGATCTATCCATTGCACCCCCTCACTGCCTAATGTAATGAGTTCTGGTTGAGAGACTCCTTCTACTAATGCAGGTCTATGTAATTTATATTCTCAGTGAGTCATACCAGGTACTGATAGTTTAAATAACTTATCCAGAGTCATGAAGCCATTATGCCTCAGAAGTGGGACTTGAACTCAGGACTTCCTGATTCTAAAGCCAGCTGTCTATTAACTATAACATGCTGCCACTGTTTGGCACATGGTAAGTGTTTAATTTGCTGAATTAAATTGGATCCTGACTCCTTGTCTAAAAATAGTGTCAGCCCAGCATAAGGTTGGAAAATAATATTATTATATACTCTGAATCTCCAAATAGAAGCTAACATGGCTATTACAATAAGAGTCATGTTCTGATAAGTACTTTGGTTAAGAGAAACGGCAGGAACTCAACTAGTTGGATTCATTTCTTATTTCTTTGTGTGCTGTTAGCAGAGGGGAGTGATTTATCTAGCTTTTCATGTTTTGTTAAATTACTATATATTATAGTTTGTCTATTCTGTCACCAAACATAATACATGCTAAACAGATATAATTCCATAACTTGGTGCCAAAAGCTGTCCTTATGTTATAAGTTACTTTTCTCTCATAGTGAAGACATATTTAGTTCTATTCTTTAGAATACCAGACTATTTTGCCTTTAAAATGTCACCAAGTGCCTTTCATGTATTTGTACTGGAAACTTTTATATTTGCATTTCCACTTTGTGTGTACCATCCACTGATTATTAATTTTCTGACAGAAGCATTAAAATATATTGACTACTAACACTTTACTGAATGCCACATAATTATCTTCATTAATTCAAAAGGCATAAAATTCTCATTATCTTAAAAGTCATAAAAAATCCCAGTTATCAGTATATATGTACACATATATATACATATATATGTATATATGTATATATATGTATATGTGTGTGTGTGTGTGTGTGTGTGTGTGTGTGTGTGTGTATATATATATATCAGCATATTATTAGAAAGCTGGAAAAACCAGCCTTCATGGGATATACTATTTTGGAATTATTTCTCCCTTTAGTTCTTCAGTTCTTTTGACTATTGTACTAGAATAGAGATGTTTATTTCTCTCAGAAATTAAAAAAAAGTATCTTTCCTATTTTGTAATTGGAAGAAGGAGAAGAGGAAGAAGAGGTCTTTCCATCTAACTTACAAATAACTTACAAAAATTACAAATCTAACTTACAAATAGATATGTTGCCTCCCACAATAGAATGGGAATTCCTTGAGATGAAGGATTACCTCACTTTTCAGTTTGTCTTCACAGTATTTAACACAGTTCTCTGGCAAATATAGAGACTAACAAATGATTTTTTATTTACTCATTCATGTATATGTGTATATATGTGTGTGTGTGTGTATGTATTTGTGTATGTATGTATTTATGTATATATGCATACTGTGCCCAATAGGAAAAGAAAAACCTTTCACTGGATGTCTGAGAGACCAAGTATTTATTTTAGGAGAGTAAGCATTTCATTTCCCATGAAGGTCAAGATACATCTACTGAACAAAGAAAATAAATGGCTTTGGGAAGGTGTAATAGAGCCCTGAAGGTCTGCAACTAGAAGAATGATGTCTAAAACTCTAAAAGAGGTTGGACATCCCTATTACCTCTTGGGGAAACTAGATAGTACAGTGGATTACGTTCTAGACTTGGAGTCAATAAGACTTGAGTTCAAATCCAGTCTCAGACACTTACTAGCTGTGTGACTTTGGGTAAGCTATTTTACCCTGTTTGCCTCAGTTTGCTCATCTGTAAAATGAACTAGAGATAGAAATGGCAAACCTCTTTGGTCTTTTCTTTAACATGGATTTTTAATCTTTTAGTAAATAGTATTTTATTTTTCCAATTACATGGCAAAATAATTTTCAACATTCATTTTTATAAGATGTTGAGTTCCAAATTTTTCTCCATGCCTCCTTCTCCTCCCCTCTCCCCAAGATGGCAAGCAATCTGATATAGGTTATACATATGCAATCATGTTAAACATATTTTCACATTAGTCATGTTGTAAAAGAAGAAACAGAGCAAAAGGGAAAAACCATGGGAAAAAAAAACACTAAAAATAGTATGCTTAAATCTTCATTCAGACTCCCTATTTTTTTTTTTCCTCTGGATGAGACTTTTGGAATTGTGTTGGATCATTGTGTTGCTGAGAAGAGCTAAGTCTATCATAGTTGATCATTACATAATATTGTTGTTACTGTGCACTCCAGTATCTTTGCCAAGAAAACCCCAAGTATGGTCATGAAGAGTTGGACATGACTGAAACAAATGAACAGCAGCAACAACAACAACAACAACAACAACAACAACAACAACAACAATGAGTGAAGCCAAGATGGCGGAGTAAAAGCAGCGACTTTCTTGAGCTCTCTCCCAAAACCTTCCAAATACCCGCAAAAACAGCTCTAACCAAATTCTAAAGCAGCAGAACTCACAAAAAGACAGAATGAAACAAATTTCCAGGCCAAGACAACCTGGATGGGTGATTTGAAAGGTATATCGTGCCAGGCTGGGAGAGGAGCTAAGTTTGGTGTGGGCGTGCAGGCCACAGCGAACATGGAGCAGGCCTCAGAGGACTGAATCATGGACAGCTATGGCAGTTTTCAGACTTCTCAACCCAGGAACTCTAAAGACAACTTAGAAGGTCAGTGGGAAAAGTCTGTGTCTGTGGTGAGAAAGAATCTCAAGTTCCCAGGCCCATTCCCTGAGCGTGGACCTGGGGTGGCAGCTGCCTCCATAGCTTCTGACCCACAGACTGAGGGGGAATCAAGTGGCAAATCAGAGGGGGATTGCAGAAATCTCTTTGCTGGCACTGAGGCAGGATTCTCTTGCTTTGCTCATGCTTGGATCTGGGTCACAGTTCTGGGTGGCGGTCCTGGGGCAAGGAGGAGTGCTGGCGTGGTGACGCTTATAGTGGCTGTGGAGAGGAAATCCTCCTCACATTTCCAAGACAGAAAAGAGTGCTTGTGGTCATGCCTGGGCCAGAGCATAGGCCAGGAATGAAGTAAACACCGTGCCCTTGATCATAGCACCTTGGAAGAACTGAAAATTTTCAGGTCCCTAGAAGTATCTCTGAAAACAGCTGCATAAAACCCCTGAAGCTTGGGACAGTACATTCTCCACACTAAAAACAGACCCCTACCTTAACAAAGAGTTTATATTTCAAGCAATTGGATGGAATCATGAGCGAACTGCACAAAAAGAATCAGACCATAGAATCTTTCTTTGGTAACCAAGAAGATCAAAACATACAACCAGAAGAAGACAACACATTCAAAGCTCCTACATCCAAAGCCTCCAAGAAAAATATGAATTGGTCCAGACCATGGAAGAGCTCAAAAAGGATTTTGAGAGGCAGTAAGAGAAGTAAAGGAAAAACTGAGAGTGATGAAAGAAAGTCATGAGAAACAAGTCAACAGCTTGCTAAAGGAGACCCAAAAAAATACTGAAGAAAATAACACCCTTAAAAATAGCCTAACCCAAATGGCAAAAGAGGTCCAAAAAAACCAGTGAGGAGAAGAATGCCTTCAAAAGCAAAATTGGCCAAATGGAAAAGGAAGTCCAAAAGCTTACTGAAAAAAATAGTTCGTTCAAAATTAGAATGGAGCAATTGGAATCTAGTGACTTTATGAGAAATCAAGACAGTGTAAAACAAATCCAAAAGAATGAAAAAATAGAAGAGAATGTGAAATATCTCTTTGGAAAAGCAATTGAAATGGAAAATAGATACAGGAGAGAGAATTTTAAAATTATTGGACTATCTGAAAGCCATGATCAAAAAAAGAGCCTAGAGATCATCTTTCAAGAAATTATCAAGGAAAACTGCTCTGATACATTACAATCAGAGGGCAAAATAGAAATTGAAAGAATCCACCAATCTCCTCCTGAGATTCCCAAAGGAAAACTCCTAGGAATATTATAGCCAAATTCTAGAGTTCCCAGGTCAAGGAGAAATTATTGTAAGCATCCAGAAAGAAACAATTCAAGTATTGTGGAAACACAATCAGGATAACACAAGATGTAGCAGCTTCTACGTTAAGGGACCATGGGGCTTGGAATATAGTATTCTGGAAGGCAAAGGAGATGGGATTACAACCAAGAATTGCCTACCTAGCAAAACTGAGCATCATCCTTCAAGGGAAAAAATGGAAACTCAGTGAAATAGAGGACTTTCAAGCATTCTTGATGAAAAGACCAGAACTGAACAGAAAATTCTACTTTCAGATACAAGACTCAAGAGAAACATGAAGAGTAAATAGGAAAGAGAAATCACAAGAGACTTATTAAGATTGAACTGTTTACATTCTGCATAGAAAAAATGATATTTGTAACTCATGAATCCTTTTTAAGTATTAGAGTAGTTGGAGGGAAAATTATATGTAGATAGATAGATAGATAGATAGATAGATAGATAGATAGATAGAGGGCACAGGGTGAGTTGAACATGAAGGGGTGATATCTGGAGAATAAAATTAAGGGGTGAGAGAGGATTATACTGGGAGAAGGAGAAAGGAAGAGGTAGAATGGGGTAAATTATCTCACATAAAACAGACAAGAAAAGGCTTTTACAGTGGAGGGGAAATGGGGGGAAGGTGAGAGGGAATGAGTGAATCTTATTCTCATCAGATTTGGCTTAAGGAGAAAATAACATACACACTCAATTGGGCATGGAAATCTATCTTGCCCTACAGAAAATAGGGAGGGAAGGGGACAAGAGAGCAGGAGGATGATAGAGGGGAGGGCAGATTGGGTGAGGGGGTAATCAGAAGCAAACACTTCTAGAGAGGGACAGGGTCAAAAGAGAGAATATAATAAATGGGGAGTGGGATAGAATGAAGGGAAATATAGTTAGTTTTTCACAACATGACTACTATGGAAGTGTTTTGCATGACTACACATGTATAACCTACATTGAGTTGCTTGCCTTCTCAATGAGGGTGGGTGGGAAGGGAGGAAGGAAGAAAATTTGGAACTCAAATTTTTAAAAACAAAAGATAAAAAAAGATGTGTTTTCACATGCAACTGGGAAATAAGATATACAAGAAATGGGGTATAGAAATCTGTCCCACCCTACAGGAAAATTGAAGGGGAAGGGGATAAGAGAATGAGGGGAGAGATAAAAGGGAGGGCAGATTAGGGGTATTCAGAATGCATGTCATTTTGGAGTGGGGAGAGAGAGGAGATGGGGAGAAAATTAGGAACTCAAAATCTTGTGGAAGTGAATGTTGAAAACCAAAAATAAATTAATTAATTAAAAAAACCTGGAAAGACTTACATGAACTCATGCAAAGTGAAGTAAACATAATCAGGACAATGTTGTACACAGTAACAGCAATATGTTGTTCAATGAAGAGCTGTGAATGACTTAGTTTTTCTCAGCAATACAATGATCCAAGACAATCTCAAAGGACTAATGATGAAGCATACTATCTGCCTCCAAAGAAAGAACTGATATTGATTGAATACAGACTGAAGCATGCTGTTTTTCACTTTCTTTCCTTAATTTTTTTCTTTTATTTTAGTCTTCTTGTACAAAATGACTAATATGGAAATATTTTACATAATTGTACATGTATAACCTATATCTGATTTCCTACCATCTAAGGGAGGGGAGGGAGAAGGAGGGAGGGATAGGATTTTATCAAATCTTTACTTATCAAATCAGAACTTTAAATAAAAATGTTTAAACAACAACAACAACAACAACAACAACAATCCCTACTGTCCCAACAAGTAAAGAGAAAATACATATAAGGGATACAGAGTGCTGAGATTGATTGGGGTCTGAGCAGATATCCAAGATGCTTTCAAACAAATTTCTTTTTAAGTCAACAACTATTTATTACACAACGGCTTTGAGCTAGGTACTGTACTTAGCAGGAGGGATAAAACAAATGGCAAAAAATAGTCCTCACTCTCAAGGGTGAGACAACATGAAAAGAACTGTGTATTGACAAAATGCACATGGCATAAATTAGAGAGAATCAAGAGAGGGAAGACACTAACATTAAGAGAGATCATCATTTTAGTTGGGACTTGAATAACATCTCAGAAACCAGAAAGAGGACATGAGGAAGGAGAGGATTCTAGGCATATAGGAAAGCCAGTGATAATGCAGTTAGGAGATGGCATGTCTTATATGAGGAGAAGCAATGAGAGCAGTGTCAGTGGATATTAGAGTACATGGGGGTGCGAATGTTATAAGAAGACTAGAAAGCTAAGAAGCGGCTGCATTATGAAGGACTTTGAATGTCAGAGAATTTTCTATTTGATCCTGAAGATGATAGAAAGTTGCTAGAGTTTATTGAAGGGAGGAGGTTTTTAACTTTGTCAGACCTGTGCTTTAGGAAGGTCAATTTGACAGCTGAGTGAAGAATGGACAAGAATGGGGAGAAACTTGAATGGAGACCAAGCAGAAGTCCATTACAATTGTCCAATGGTGAGGTGACAAGGAACTGCATTTTAGTAATGGCAGTGTTAGAAGAAATAAGGGGCCATATGTGACAGATGTGACAAAGGTAAATTTGACAGGACTTGGCAACAAATTGGATATGAGTATTGAGAGTGAGTGAGGAGCCAAAGTTAAAACCTAGGTTGACAGCTTGAGTAACTGGGAGGATACTGGTGCTCAAGACAGTAATAGGGAAGTTTGGAAGGGGAGTGGGTTTTGGAGGGAATATGAGTTTAGTTTTGGATATGTTGAGCTTAAGATGTCTATGAGATATTCAATTTGAGGTTGCCAGTGGGTTGTAAGAAATGCAAATCTAGAGGTTAGGAGAGGGATCAGGGCTGGGTAAATAGATCCAAGAAACCTCAGCATCATAGAGATGATAATTAATTTTACAGGAGCTGATCAGGTAACCATGGGACAATAGATTAGAGGGAGAAGAAAAGAAGACTCAGAGTCCTAGAGAATGTCCAATATTAGTAGGTGTGACCAGGATGAAGATCTAGCAAAGGGACTGTGGAGGGGTCACACAAGTAGTTTCTGTCTCTGATGGTAGAGAAATTGTGTCAGTCCCCTATCAAAAGCAGTTTTAAGTGCCAAACTACTATGGGAGAAAGGAAAATGAGATTATTTTTTGGGAAAGTGGCCTGTGATTAAATTCTATTGTTTTACTTCTTTTCCTTTCATTAATAAATGTTTTATTTCATGAAGAAAGGAAAGAAGGAAGGATGTAAGGAAGGAAAGGAAGGAGGAAAGGAGAGAGGGAAGGAGGGAGGGAGGAAGGAAAGAAAGAAGGAAGAAACAGAGAGAGGGATAGAGTTTCAATGTATCTAATTCACCTATGTACTCCCCCCTGAAATTTTTACATATAAAAAAGAAGCTTGATAGACCCCATAACTGAAAGGTAATGGCCCTTGTTGGTAATTCAAACCTGGTATCCCTACCTACTTTTTCTGAATCAATGAACCCAAACACAAGGCTATCTCAGCCATTAAAATGAATTTCTGTCTGTACATAATATGGTCCTAGAGTGCTGGCTCATATCACCCCTCACAGAGTTATTTGTTAGAAATTGCTTTGTAAAGATCACTGTGCCTAATTATTATTATTGTATCTTAGGACTGGGTAAAAAAAACCTTCTCTCCTGTGGAGCTCCCATCCTCCCACCAATCTTATAGAGTAGGCAGGATGACATGCCTGATTGATATATGGATAACACACTATAATTAGAGGAGGAGCTTTGTTGGCACCCCAAGATGGGAATAATGTGCATGATTTGTATATTATGTGATTTTTTTCTAGGAAAATATGCCTCAACTCTTAGATGCTTGAGCTTGGGAGTACTGAGTAGCTCTAAAGATAATCAGATGTTTGTACTAACTACAGGACCAATATCACGATTCTCTCCCAAAAGTTGGAGGCCATCAGGCTGCCTAAAGAGGGCCAAACCTGTCAGTGTCAGAAATGGAGAAGGTCAAAGTTTCTATGCCAATCAGTGGTGACATCAGGCCAGTGAGTGGCAAATCCATTTCCAGCCTGGCCAAGTAGGAAGATCCATTAAAAATAAAGAAAAGCCTCAACCAAATCCATGCTCCTAAATAATGTGTATATGATGATATCCTTTATGTTAATGCATGCAATTAAAATGTGTAGGTAGCCACTCAAGGGAAAAAATGTGGGTAATGGATAGCTGGTATGTTTGAGTATGAGGGTGAGAAAGTTTTCATAAAATGGGACCTCATTGTAGTGTATGTGAGAAGGGGCAGAAGAAGGAACAGGAAAATGAAATCCAAGGGAGTGGGCAGTAGATGAAATAAAGCAGAAATTATATTGGGTAAAGTGAAGCATAATGGTGAAGTATAAAGTGTGTCCCACTTGAAATGGAATGTACCCCATTCAAACCGTAGCTTTTTAAATTACTACAGTCATAGGCAACATCTCTAACTGACAACAATATCTAATTCACAAATTTGTTACGAAAAAATGTTTTACAAATTTTCAAGTCCTTAATACATATCAGGTATTATTAAAGCTGGACTGCATCTCAGGGTATTGGGGAAAAAACTAGCAGATGCTATTTCTGAGTCATTTTTTTTTAGTAGTGATCATTAAAAACTACAAAGAACTAGGGAAGGATATATGTCCCAAGGATCTCTCCTTCCAAAAAAAGAAAGGGAGTGATAGAGTGCTATCTTAAAACTGTAAGGTCTTAGAAAATTAGATCTAAAACTAGAAGGGATGTTAACAGATGAAGAAACTGAGGCCCAGAGACATTTGCTTACTGCCACAAGGTTATACAGGCAATACTCCTCAGAGACAAGATTTGAATTCATGTCTTCTGATTCCAGAGTTTGTATTTGATTCCTGGCAAAATTCATGAATGTATAAATTAGGGTTTGTGAACATTTAGTAAGGATAATGATAATTATAAAGGCATGATTACAGAATCTCATAATTGGATGTAATCTCAGACCAGTTCAGCCTATACTTGAATGAGAATGAAAGGATTCTAGAAGACTTGAAAATTCTAAGAAGATTGAATTTAACAGAACCAAAAGCAAAGTCTCAGAGCTGGATTAAAAAAAAACAACAAATTGCTTTATATGCACAATATGCTAGCAATATGTCTTCATCGCATTTTTCCCTGGGTGAGGTACTAGAGATTTTATTTCATTTTAAGCTCAATAGGCATCAGCAATGAAATTTGGTACATACACATGCCCCTTAAGGGGGCTGGAAACAACTAAAATTATCACAATTTGTATTAGTAGAATTATGTCTAGAGCAAGGAGGATGATGATACAGCTAATCTTTGCTCTAGTTAGAATACATCTGTAAAGTGTTCCATTCTGGATATCATATTTACTAAAGACATTAACCTTACACATATAGTATATCCAAAGAAGGATAACTGGAGGTGTCTCCAATCCTCATATTCTGACATCAGGTGAGGAAAGTCAAAGCCTAAGGAGACAAATGGGAAAGTTGAATGGAAGAAGTACAATTGGAGAGCCAAATACCATTCTGAAGAATAAGAAACAAAAGTTTCTCACATCAAAAGGTGACAATCATAGAGATTCAGAGTTCAAGGAGAACTCAGCAAATATTTTTGAATTCCTAACTGCAAAAATAATTCTCACAAGACCCCATCTGAAACCTGGTCATCCAATTTTTAGCTTGAAGATCTCTATTTATTGACAACATAGTACCTCTATGTGTATCCCAGCTCTTTTAGGAAGTTTTTCCTTTTATCAAGTCTGAATTGATCACATTATAACTACACACACACACACAGACACACACACACACACACATGCACGCACATCAATTGTTCCCCAGTTCTACCCTCTAGTGCTAAGCAGAATAGTCTAAATTCTTTAAATGACATCCTTTCAAGTATTTGACTACAATAATCATTCCCTTATGCCCCTCCTCTCAGTCTTCACTTTTCTAAAGGTAACATTTCCAATTCCTTCCTCCAACCCTTATAGAGCAAGGACTTGAGACTTTTATCATCTGGTTGCCTTCCTAAAAATGATCTCCAGCTTATTTATTTATTCCTAAACCATGGCACACAAAACTAAGCACAATGCTTCATGAGTAGTCTGATCATAGAAGTACAGTTCAACAGCACTCTTACCTTTGCCTCTCATTCCTGGAAGATATATCTCTCTTAATGCAAATCAAGAATGAATTGACATTTTGGATGACATATTGAATTTGTTTTTTTTTACCCCTTTTGGAGCCCTTTAAAACTCCCAGATTTCCCACCCCCCAAGCAAACTGCTAACTATCCCTCATTCACCTTTCACTAGGGGTTTGATTTATTTAACCCTAGCATAAAACTTTATATTATATACATTATTGAGAGTTTTCTATCTCCCTTAAGATGACTTTTCCTATAGAATTTTGGTCCATGCATGGATACCTAGCCTGCCTTTGCCCCCTTTGAAATCTTCTATCCAAAAATCTAATGTGGATGTCAGACTTTACTGAACATTCATCTCCTCAATCAAAAACTTTAAAAAAGTAGTCACTTTTTTCCCAAGGTTCCTATCATTTCTACTCCAACAACTAAGTTCTTGTTAATGATGAGAATCAGATCCAGAAAATAATACTCTCCATTTAGTTCCTTGGATTTTTGAAGGATGAAATTTTCTTTGAGGCTTACTCCTCAATTAATCAATCAAGTCAACACAATTGAACATCTACTATGTGAAAGGGACTGTACTAGGCAAACAGAAATGCAAATAAAAAGAATGAATCAACACACACTCTCAAGAAACTTACATGCTGAGGGTGGAGCCAAGATGGCATTGATCTACTTGAGCTCTTCCCCAAGCCCCTCTAAAAACCTGTAAAAATGGCTCTAAACAAATTCGAGAGCACCAGAACCCACAAAAAAACAGAGTGAAACAAATTTCCAGCCCAAGGCAACCTGAATGGTTAACTGCAAAGGTCTGTTGCACTGGGCTGGGAGAGGAGAGCAGTTCAGCTTCTGCATGTAGGTAAAGACCAGGCTTCAGCAAAACCTGGAACAGGCTTCAGGATACTGAATCACAGGCTGCTGCAACAGTTTCCAGATTTCTCAAGCCACAAATTCAAAAGACAACCAAGAAGGTCATTAAGAAAAGTGTGTCAGGAAGGCAGCATGAGAAAAGTTCTGTCCCAACCCCAGTCCAGGCTTAGCCCCAGGGCAGCAACTGCTTCCTGAGCTCTTGGCCCACAGAGTGAGGGGGAATTGAGTGGCTGATCAGAGGGGTATTGTGAGGATCTCTTTGCCAGTGCTGAGGCAAGAATCTTGTGCTTTGCCTGTGCTTGGATCTGGGTCGCAATTCTGGGTGGTGGTCCTCGGGTGAGGAGGAGTGCTGGTGTGGTGGAGCTTGTCATGGTGGTGGAGAGAAAATCCTCCTCACAGTTCCAAGGCAGAAAAGAGTGCTTGTGGTCACTCATAGACCAGAGCACAGGCCAGGAAGGGAGTAAACACCTCACCCCTTTTCATACTACCTTGCAAGAACTGAAAATTTATAGGTCCCTAGAAGTATATCTGAAAACAGCTGCACAAACCCCACAAATTGGGACAGTGCATTCTCCACAATGGAAGCAGACCCCTACCTTAACAAAGAGTTTAAAACTCAAGTAATTGTCTGGGATAATGAGCAAGCCTTGCAAAAATAGTCAGACCATAGAATCTTTGGTGACAACGAAGATCAAAACATACAACCAGAAGAAGAGAACAAAGTCAAAGCTCTTACATCCAAAGCCTCCAAGAAAAATATGAATCAATTTCAGGCCATGGAAGAGATCAAAAAGGATTTTGAGAAACAAGTAAGAGAAGTAGAGGAAAAACTGGGAAGAGAAATGGGAATGATGCAAGACAATCATGAAAAATAAGTCAATAGCTTGCTAAAGGAGACTCAAAAAATACTGAAGAAAATAATACCTTAAAAAATAGCCTAACCCAAATGGCAAAAGACGTCCAAAAAGCCAATGAGGAGAAGAATGCCCTAAAAAGCAAAGTTGGCCAAATGGGAAAAGAAGTCCAAAAACTTACTCAAGAAAATGCTTCCTTAAAAATTAGAATAGAGCAATTGGAAGCTAGTGACTCTATGAGAAACCAAGACAGTGTAAAACAAATTCAAAAGAATGAAAAAATAGAAGAGAATGTGAAATATCTCTTTGGAAAAACAACTGACCTGGAAAATAGATCCAGGAGAGAGAATTTTAAAATTATTGGACTATCTGAAAGCCATGATCAAAAAAAGAGCCTAGACATCATGTTTCAAGAAATTATCAAGGAAAACTGCTCTGATATATTAGAACCAGAGAGCAAAATAGAAATGGAAAGAATCCCCCAATCTTCTCCTGAAAGAGATTTCAAAAGGAAAACTCCTAGGAATATTGCAGTCAAATTCCAGAGTTCCCAGGTCAAAGAGAAAATATTGCAAGCAGCCAGAAAGAAATAATCCAAGTATTGTAGAAACACAATCAGGATAACACAAGATTTAGCAGCTTCTACATTAAGGGATTGCAGGGCATGGAATATAATATTGTGGAGGTCAAAGGAGATAGGATTACAACCAAGAATCACCTACTCAGCAAAACTGAGTATACTCCTTCGGGGGGAAAATGGATATTCAGTGAAATAGAGGACTTTCAAGCATTCTTGATGAAAAGACCAGAGCTGAATAGAAAATTTGACTTTCAAATACAAGCCTCAAGTGGAACATGAAGAGGTTAACAGGAAAGAGAAATCATAAGGGACTTATTAAGGTTGAACTGTTTACAATCCTGCATGGTAAGATGATATTTGTAACTTATGAGACCTTTGTCAATATTAGGGTAGTTGGAGGGAAAAAATTTATATGTATGTATCTAGATAGATAGGTAGATAGATAGATAGATAGATAGATACATAGATACATAGATACATAGATACATAGAGGGTTCAGGGTGAGTTGAAGATGAAGGGGTGATATCTGGATAATAAAATTAAGGGGTGAGAGAGGATTATACTGGGAGAAGGAGAAAGGGAGAGGTAGAATGGGGTACATTATCTCACATAAAACAGACAAGGCTTTTACAGTGGAGGGGAAGTGGGGGAAGGTGAGAGGGAATGAATGAATCTTATTCTCATCAGATTTGGCTTAAGGAGGGAATAACATACACACTCAGTTGGGTATGGAAATCTATTTTAACCTACAGGAAAATAGGGGGTAAATGGGACAAGAGAGCAGGGAGATGAGAGAGGGGAAGGCAGATTGGGGGTGAGGGTAATCAAAAGTAAACACTTCTGAGCTGGGACAGGGTCAAAAGACAGAATAGACTAAATGGAGGGCAGGATAGGATGAAGGGAAATATAGTTAGTTTTTCACAACATGACTACTATGGAAATGTTTTGCATAACTACACATGTATAACCTGTATCAAGCTCTTTGCCTTTTCAATAAGCGTGGGTGGGAAGGGAGAAAATTTGGAACCCAAAATTTTAAAAACAAAAGATAAAAAATATGTTTTCACATGCAACTGGGAAATAAGAAATATAGGAAATGGGGTGTAGAAATCTATTCTACCCTATAGGAAAATACAAGGGAAAGGGGATAAGAGAAGGGGGGGAGAAATAGAAGGGAGGGAAGATTAGGGGAAGTGGTATTCAGAATCCATGCCATCTTGGGGTGGGGGGAGGAGCGAGATGGGGAGAAAATTTGGAACTCAAAATCTTGTGGAGGTGAATGTTGAAATCTAGAAATAAAAAAAAATTTAAAAAAAGACAATAGTCTGAGACAATTCCAAATAACCCTTGATGAAAAATGCTATCCACTTGCAGAGAGAGAACTGATGAATTCTGAATGCAACTTGAAGCATACTTTTTTTCTTTATCTTTATTATTTTATTTTGTTTGTGTGTGTGCTTTTTGCAACATAGCTAATATGGAAATATATTTTGCATGACCCCATGTGTATAATCGAAATTAAATTGCTTGCCTTCTCAAGAACGGAAAAGGAACAGGAATGAGGGAAAGAATTTGGAAATTATAATTTACAAAAAATATCATATTTTTACGTTATTTGTATGTAATTATAATTTATAATTTTAAAAACAATAGGGCACATAAAATAATTTACTAAAGAGTGGGATAGCTAGGTGACACAGTGGATAGAGTGCTGGGCCTGGACTTAGGAAGACATCTTCCTTAGTTTAAATCTGGCCTCAGATAACTAGCTGTGTAAACTTTGAGCAAGTCACTTAACCCTCTTTGTCTCAGTTTCTTATCTGTAAAATCGGCTGGAAAAGGAAACAATGAACCACTCTAGTATCTTTGCCAGGAAAACCACAAATGTGGTCATGACAAGTTGAACTTGACTGGGAAATGATTGAACAACAATAAAAACAAAGGGTAAATAAGAAAGAACTACTGTATAGGTATGAATGCTAAGACTTACCAACTGAATGTCTATATAGGTTGAATCAGAGTGAGGGAATGATAATAAAGCCATGATTATGAACTTGGGAAATGAAAGAATTGCAGTGTTTTCAACAAAGATAGTAAAGTTAGGAGTATGAATAGGCTTTGGGGAAAAAAGAGTGAGTTATGATTTGAGCCTGTAGAGTTTGAGATATGTATTGAGTACCCAATATGTGGTTGGTGACGCATGACTGAAGCTCAGGTAAGTGACAGGCTGGATATTGAGATTAGGGAGTCACTTAGTTAATAGAGATGATAATAAGACCTATGAAAGCTGATGACTCCACCAGGATATAAAATGTGGAAAGAGGAGACCCAGGGAAAGTATATTGTTAGGGGTATGATATGGGTAAAGTTTTAGCAGAGGAGGCTAAAAGTCAGGAAAACCAGAAAAGAGTAAGTAGCATCATGAAAACAGAGCAGAGACTGAGGAAAGGATAGGCAACAGAGTCAACAGCTTTGCAAATTTCAACAAGGGTGAGAATTAAGAAAACACCACAACATTTAACAATTCAGGGGTCACTAGTCACCTTGAAGACAGTAATTTCAGGACAGAGTTGAAGTAGAAGTCAGATTGTAAAGGGTTTTGGATAGAATAATAAGAGAAGATTGGAGTTAGCAAGTTTAGACATCTTTTTCTAGACATTTAGCAAAGAAAGGGAAGAGAGATATAGTATGACAGCTTGAATTACAGTAGTTATTATATTTCAAGCACTATGCTAAGCCCTGAGGATTCAAAGCAAAAAGTTAATGTCCTTTCTCTCAGGGTATTTGCATTCTACTACTTGAGGATACATGTCTACACATAACTAAATAGACGACACACACACACACACACACACACACACACACACACGCAAATGTATAGTCCATCAACCCTGCCCCAAAGGATCACACTCTGAAAGAAGTGTGCAACACTTCTGTAGCGACACAAATTGGAAGTTATCAGTTTTTTCTCAAAATCATAGGATCTCAGTAGGAAACTCAGAGGCCATCCAATCCAAATTCTATTTGAACCCCAAAACTAATGCACAGATGAACAAAAAAGCAATGAAATACAAAAGAATGCATTTTGGCTATAGTGGGTTTTTAGAACTTGGTTAAGATGAGTCAGGAAGGAAGGGAAAGAATTTATTCCTTACTGGAGCAGGGTTCAACCTATACTGCATATTCAAAATCAGAGCTAATAATCCCAATGTCTGAAAAAAAATGTGGGTTAGACCATGATCTGCTCATTTGAAAGTTCAACATCTACCATATGACACTTTGGGCTCATCAGTTTTGATGGTCATTTAACTTTAAAGTTTAATTTTGAATTCAGCTCAGATTTTCTTATAACAACTTCAATTAGGATAAACCCACAAAACAATGATATCTAAGCCTGTTCACTGATGGTACTATATCTAATAAGGTCACAGAAAATTGTAATTCTAAAGGGAATATAGAGTTGAGCACTAAGGATTTTTGTTTTGTTAAGCCAAAGCTCCAAGTGACAGAGGTAGCTAGGTTTGGAGGGGGAAAAGGATCATATCTGTCCCATGAGCATGCTGAACTCACTTCCTTAGTTTGTTTAAGAGTTTAATAGGTAGCCTTCTCTTGGTTATATGACCAGTAACATTTACAAAAATGCATAAACTTGCTGCTGTTCCTTATGGACAAAACCTCTTAGAATAATTCATATCTGTTACTGTGCTTGTAAATTATTCATCTTTTGATTAATGAAAATATGCTAATTAAGGATTTGCTGTTAAAAAGGTATAAATATCTTTCATTGCCTAAAGTAATTAGAACAAGTAATTACTTAAACATTATGATTCTAAAGTTAAATAATTACTATGGGAGAAAAATGAATAAGAAGAAGACACAAAAATATGCTTGATATGATTTAAACTGTTGAACCAAATGACAATATTTTAGGTTGTTTATATAAATATATACATATGCTTTGAAATATTTTAATATTTATTTTTATATTATGCAACTCTTTTCAGTTCTCATCTCTTTGACAAGCAAGAATCAGAATTTCTATCATCTCTTTCCCCCAACAATTCTAAATTTAAGAAATTAGCGGTTTTCCCAACAATTTTATCTTGAAACTGGGCCCATTGATTTGGCTTTTCTCACTATGTCCTGAACTATGAATAAAAAGAATCATATTTTATTTGACCATAGAGGGTGGAATTGGAAGCGGTTATTAGAGGTTAAAGACATATTTTGGCTTTAAGTAGGGAAAAGTTTCCTAAGAATTTGAGCTGTCCAATAGGTCTCTTGGGTGGGGGTTGATGGGAGTTTCCTTTCTTTAAGGTCTTTTAGAAAAGAATAGGTCCTTTAAACTCTAAGATTCCTAGATATTGTGGGCCTTTCAGACTGTCATATGTGCCACCAAGGAAGTATATGTCATACTAGTGTTTTACTAGTATGACATGTTCAGATTTAGATTGTGACATTATCATGGCTTGCTTGAATTATGTATTATAATGATGTAGCTATTGCAATCATGTATTTATATTTTATCATTTATAATTTTTGGCTAAGCATATAATGAATGTGAAGGATAATAGATATACTGCCTCAGTGGTAATAGAAAATATTAAAAGCTCTGAAGAAAGCTTTAATCACACTGGGTGGATCTCTCTGAAATAGTTATGGAAGAACATGACCAAAAATCACAGGGGATATGGAGGCAGAGATAGGTAGTTACTCTACCAGTGGATGAAGTACATCCTTTGATGAAATCACAGACACTTGGAAAAACCATCATTGTTATGTATTTGGTGAAATAGGATGTAGGATTCCAAAGTTAAAGAATCTAAGATTTGGTCCTGAGCACAAACATCTGATGGCAAAAGGAAGAGTGAAGAGGATCATAGGGGAAATTAAGAAAATCTATCAATAGTTTTTTTTTCTTTTTCTTTTAAATAACACATCTATTGTATGCCTACATGTATATAGGTATATATATATATATACACACACACATATGTATAAAAATGTATGTATACAAACAAGGTTAACTAGGTAGTAAAGAATTATTCTATTTTTTACCCTTTCTGCATTTCTCCCTTCCTTGTGTGGAACTTGTAAAATATTTTCAGTACTTTTTTTTCTTTAATATCTATCACTCCTCACCATTCCACCTGCTGTCAAATAGAGCCCCCTCCCAATTATAATAAGTTTGTATAGTTAAGTAACACAAATCAAGTTATTGTCCATATCTGAGATTACATGTATGATTTTGTACCTCTAGTTCATTACCTTTCTACAAAGAAATTGAAGATATGCTTCATCATCAGTCTTTGAAATCATAATTGGCTGCTATTTTAATTAAAGTTCTGAGGGATTTCAGAGTTGTTTCCTCTCATACAATTATAGTTATCATGTAAATTATTTTCTTGATTCTACTCACTTCAGTCAGCCTCAATTCATACAAGTCTTTCCAGTTACCCAAATCTTATCATAGTTACTAATTCATATGTTGCAATGAATTCCACTGCATTTACATACCATCATTTGTCCAACTGTTGGACACATGCTTTGTTTTCACTTCTTTGCCACACCAAAGGATGTAGCTACAAATATTCTTGTGTATATGGGCTCTTTCTCTATTCCTGAATTCCTTGGACATCTGATAAGATTCTGACTTGGCTTGTTGACAATTCCATCTTTTAGCAAATGATAAGGGAAATTGCTCCTCTCTAATTCTGACCAACAAATTTGGGGAGGGGGTTATTGAAGATGTCAAAATAGAACTAGCTTTGTTAGCCATTTTAATGATTTCAAAGTGTCTAGAATACAGCATTTCATTCAATTTTCATAAAAGTCCTCTGGAGTACTGAAGCAGTTGGCAAAGATATTCATATCCCCATTTTGTGGAACAGGCCATTTAGATTCAGAAAAGTTAAATTATATGGTTAAGGTCACACAGCTAGTGAGTATCAGAGATGAAATCTGAATGCAAGTCTTTGCAGATGATTCCATGCCCAATATATTTTTTTTACTACACCTGACACCATGATATAATTGCCAGTAACTTCAAGAGAATTGACCATGTTACATAAGCGACAATGAAGAAGGGCAAATTTTGAACTCGGTCAGATAAGCACCATGGACATTAGGGCAACATATTTCAAAAAATGCAGAAAAAATTATAGTTATCATCCAATGATCAGTTTGATAAGAGATATGTTTAACCATAGACACATACTGTAGAAGAGAAATCAGCAAAAAAGTAATGGAAATATCTCAAAAATATTCTACTGCTTGAATAGCAAATTATTTCAATGAGGAGAAAAACAGAAAGGCATCTAGAGAAACCAATGTGACTACATTGGAAGATTCCTGATTTTACAATAGTCATATAAAATTTACAATACTCTGAATTTATAATAGTCATATAAAAAGATGAAAGAGAAATATAACAAAGAAAAGAGTTTTTAATGATGCTAAATGACAGGAAAAACTGGTAGAAGTTGAAAGCTTACTATGTTGGGAAACAAAAAAACACAACAAAAGAAGGTTAAGGATATGCAAAGGATAATTGAGAAGGGCTTTGTAGAATGTGCTTGTAAGAAAAAGAACAGTGAAAGGATAAGTCTAGCATGTGGAGATGGAGGTGAAATGTTATCAGATGACAAAGACAAAGCAAAATGACTAAATTTTTGTTTTGTTTCTGTCTTGGTTTTCTGGGAGAAAGTATTAAAAATGGGAAAGAAATAGAAGTCATAATCATAAGGAAATTGAAACCCCAAATAGATAAGTAGGTGTGAAATATAACTTGATTGGTAGCCCATTTCATGAATGCATGATGCAAAAATACATATGTGTATACTTGCAAATATACTTATTATAAATAGCAATAACACTTCTATAGCACTTATTAGCCAGGAAATATGCTAAGTGCTTTCAAATTACTATCTCATTTGGTCCTTACAACAACCCTAGGATATAGGTGCTATTATTATCTTTATTTTACAAATGAAGAAACTGAGGCAAACAGAGGTTAAGTGACTTGGCCAGGGTCATATAGATAGTAAGTTTCTGAAGCTAGACTTAAACTGATTCCACGTCTGGTTCTCTGTCCATTACGCCACCTAACTGCCCCATAAAATAAATACATAAACAGGTGATCAACAGATACTTAGATAGATAATAAGGGTAGTTAATATCAGATTTATGAAATATATACATATATGTGAATATACACATGTGTTTATCATCTATGTCAATATTGTGTATGTGTATATTTACATATAGATATAATTTCAATAGATAACCTGTCAAGCTCCATTTTATAAATGGAACAGTTTGCATTTTTCATTTTTATTGCCTTACACGTGTAGATTACTAAATCTACCTTTTTTGAATTGCTATGTATTTGATTGATATAATAACTTTAAAATTATATTAATTTTAATGATGTACATATTTAAAATCCAAGTAACTTCTACTTTGGGGCACAAAGAAAAGGAAAAAAGTGCCTATTATGTACCAGTCACTGAGCTAAGCACTTTATAAATATTACATCATTTGATCTGCACAATAATCCTGGGAAGTAGATGCTATTATCAACCCTATTTTATAGCTGAACAAACTAAGGTTAAATGATTTGTATTCAGGTCTTTTTGACTTCTGGACCACTGTTCTATCCTCTGTGCCACCTAGCTGCCTGTAAATAAATGCATGAAATGGTTTATTGTTTTATCTTGAGTTTGCATACATTTCTGGGAAGGTTCAAAGCCTCTGCTAGACACTGGTTTAGAGAGGGTACAGTTTTCAAAAAAAATATGTAATTTTCACAACTTGCTTAGTTTTCAAATGCTTTGTGGCAGCTCTTCTATCAGGCATGATTTTGTGGTTAAATGTCTTATTTTAATAGGCTAGAGACTGAGTGTAATCTTAGATAGGCACTGCAAAGGGCAATGAGTTTGTTCAGGACCAGAACCAAGTATAGAAGATGGGACTGTATCTCATTGAGAAACTGTACAATGTTTCAATGCTTCTAAGCTACTTGGATAAACATAAAAACCTATAAATCTTTAAAATCAATACAATTTCCAAAATTCTGTATAGCTGAAAATCACAGTATTTGGTGGAAACAAAAATTATGGGTCATCCAACTGACAATGAATAGGTTTTTGGTGTGTATGAGTGTGTTGTAACATGTCACCAATCATGACTTATAGGCTAGAAGTGAGGCAAAATATATTATAAAGGACATGTGTAGTCACCAAAAAAGTGAGCTGATACTGTTATAAGAATGAAAGAAATAAATGGGTACACCATATTTTAGGTTGGTAGTGATGAGATGTGAAAGAATCATAGTAAATCTCTGGCACATTCAATGAATCCTTTATGGAAAATTTAGTATAAAGCATACAATAAAGGATATATGAAGAAAGATGCTATCTGCATCCCAAGAAAGAACTGATTATTAGAAGTATGTAAAGAATAATTTTACATATATGCTTATTTGTGACTGATGGTTGCCATCTATAGGGTGGGGGGTGGGAAGAAAGAAAAAGGAAGAAAAAAATAAATTTACATGATAATTTTGTTGTATATTTGAAAGAAATAGCAAGTTGTGCATAGTAGATTTGCAGATTCATGTACAATCATCTTTTTATTGTACTGTGTTGTGGAAATGCTTGTTTTATTCCATAAATTAAAAATAAAATTAAAAAAAGGCATGGGTAGACATCATACAGCAGAAGAAGGCCTGGATAGGATAGGATGTACATAACAGGGATTGCTTACACTCATGAGCTATATATAAGCACCTAAGGAATATTAAAAAACGTGCTTTTGTTGACCACTCCCCTCCCACAAACACATATACATTAATACACATAAAGGTATGTTCTCAGGTATACTTTAATTACCTTTGTTCTGGCTTTAGCCCAGAATAGTGAAAGAAATTGTAAATACAATGGTCAAATTATTGCCAGAAATATCTGGAAAAAGTGAGGGCCTTGCCTCAATTTGGATAACTTTTACTGACCAATTTTTGTATTTGGAAATATTTTTCCTAATACTTCCCTCTAGATGAGAGGTTCTTCAGCTTTTCTGATATGGACTCTTTGGGCAGTTAGTGAATGATGCCTCAGAATAGTTTTAAGTGCAAAAAATAAAATTCATTTCTTTATAAATGAAGATAAAGGTTAGTGAAAATAAAAATGTATTTTCCTGCCATATGAGTTCATAGATTCCCCTAAAATCTATTCACAGACGCCTTGGGATCTGTATATTCCAGGTTCAGAAGCCCTGTTGTTGATTAAGGCTTGACAAATACTTCTAAGGACTTGGATATGGGCATGTTTTCCCTTTTTTTCCTCCAAAAATAGGAACAAGGGAATTTTATGAATTATAATCTGAAAAGAAAATTTGCAGACATTCATGTTAAGAATGTTCTTCTATGCTGATTAGTTTTTACATTTCTGTAAGACAGTTGGCCACATCTACCAGTGTCTCAAGCATTTCAATTTTATCTGCAGTAGGAGATGAGAGCAAGCAATGAGGTGCCACAGTGCAGGATCAGCTGGAAGTCATAAGACATAATCAAGGATCATCTACTCTAGGAAGACAGAAAATGCTATTTTCACACATACAGGGTGCAAATAGGGCCAGGCTCTGCAAATAGCAGCTGTAACTACAGACCAGATGCCAATCTCTATGTGCATCTAGTGTGAAAAGTACTATTGGTCATGCTTCAGCTTGTACACAGGGAAAGTGGTGACCAGCCCTAGCAGCAGCAGCAATAGCAGCTTCAAATTCAAAAGCCTTTCAGTGAATTCCATCTAAGCAGAGGAAACTGTATATTTATTGCCAAAGAAAATGTCTCTTGATGTTCCAGTTAGGAAAATGTCCCTAGTAAGCAACTTGATCAATACTCCTGGTACTAAAAGAGAACTCAAGAGTATTGGCCTTTAGCCTCTGTTTTTCCCCAATTTAATTGAATTAAAACAAAAAATGGCCTTTGAGATGTCCTACTAAGTGTGACTAAACTATAGCAAAATCATGTTTTTGCAAAGTAGGTCAGGAATAATGTAATTTTTTTTAATCCACTAAAAATAAATTGACCATTTTCTGTAAGAAAATACTATGACAGCTGGGAAGAGTCTAAAAGATGCTCACATGTCTATAATGGAATAAATTTAGAGTTCTTGTGATTGGAGGAGGGGAGTAAATGAACCTACTTTTTAACGAGCAATAATAGAGGCCATCAGACATATACTGAGGAGGAAAGCTGAGGTAGTTCTTTAACCTTCTGTCACATCAAGGACAGGAAGACATGTTTTTAAAATGTCTTGTTGCCAATTTTATACTTTAAACAACAACAGCAAAATAAATAAAGTACTCCCTGGTGGTGGTTTTTTGAATTCTAAGCTTCAGATGAACTCCTAAACAGAAAATTAGTTAAGACTGTGAAGGGACACATGTATGGCGATATGCAAGCTGTGATGTTGTATCTCTGACTCCACAAATGAAAAATGTGTGCAATATATAGAATACACTCTTTGGGGAAAGCTTGATTTAGGAAGCATGACGATAATGAGAAGTAAGGTGGAGAAAAAAAAAGAATTGAGGGAGGAAAGCAGGTATTCCCAGCCTGGGCACTCAGTCAGAAAGATTGTGCACATTATTCTTGGCATTCTCCACACAGAATGATCTTAGATAATGGTGGAGGCAGTGACAATGAGTCTGGACATATTCTGCGCCTTAATAGCATAGTTGTGAGTCCTTAGTAGTCCCCTTATTATTATTGTCATCATCATCATCATAGTACTTTTATTGGGTTTTAACATTTATAAAGTTCTTTACAAATATTATCTCATTTTTATCCTCACAACAACCTAGGAGGTAAGTGTTATTATAATCAACATTTTATGGTTGAGGAAACTGAGGTAAACAGAGATTAAGTGATTTGTCCAGTCATATAGTCAACATCTGATAGACAATTTATAATCAGTTCTTCCTGGTTCCAAGGAGAAAACTCTATCCACTACTACATCTAGCACCTAGATAGTTATAAGAGAACCCAAAGCCTTTCTTAGGCAAGGTATAATAAACATGTGGATAATTAATTAAAAATATATATCTCATTTCTCATTCTCCCCATATGTCATAAATCAAGCTTTTCCCCAAGGGTTGTATTGAATATATTACACACAGATTTCATTTGTGGAGCCAGAGATAGAACTTCACAGTTTGTCTTCAGTCATATGTGTATCCTTTTCACAGTCTTAAGTATTTACTGGGGTTTGGCAGTTCAATTGCAGTTTAGAATCCATAAGCTATCAACCACGGAGTATTGTGGATGATTGACAGAAGTACCCTAAATGATAAGCAATTGATTCAGTTAAGGATGAAACAAGCCATTTTGTTAAGTTGAGAATCTGAATTCACATTGTATCTAAAAACAATTTATGTGAATGAATGAATGCAGGTCATCATGATTTGGATTGACCTTTTTTTTTTTAATTTCAAAACTTCATCTTCAGTATTTGCGTGTAAAAATTCATTTTTTGAATATCCTATCAACAATTCAAATTCTATATGCCTTAAACTGATATAATTAGATTTTCCATGATGCCTGTATCACTTTATCACTTCACATTTTTATGACTGCAGTTCCACCATTTACCCAGGCTGTACTATTTAACTTTGGCTCTCTTTTCCCTTTACAATACCACTCATTCAATCCCCAGGTTTTTCCAGTTTTATGTCCACCCCTTTTGTATCTGTGTACTTCATTATATGGCCACAGCTGCCATAATAGTCCAGGGCCTCATTACTATTCTCTTGGACTTCACCCTAAAGAGTTTAATCTCACTGAGGGCAGAGATTGTTTTATTTAGCCTTTGTAACTCCAATATCTAATACATTATGGGGCATGTAATTGATGCTTATAATGCTTGTCGATTGATTATTATAATAATTTCCTAAAGGTTATCCAAGTTCCATATTATCTTCCTCAGATCTGACCTTTAATATACATTACCAGATTTGCTGGCTCAGTGGATAGAGCACTGTCTTAGAAGTCAAGAAAACATGAGTTGCTATCCTGACTCATATACTTACTAGCCAACTAGTGTGACCACTGGGCAAGACAGAATTAAAAATGAGGTCTTCCTGACTCAAATATATAGTGCTACTATGCTACCTTTCTCCATAACAGCATTATTGTGAAGAAAGTAATTTATAAATCTTAAAGCGCTATGTAAATATGAGTTATTTTTATGTGATTAGAATCATAAAAAAATGACAGTTCAATACCCACAGAAAGGGCCTAGGGAAACATTTTAGCCTTTACTTTGAATATTTTCATTTTCTCTCATCTAATGCAGGCTGACATCATTCATTATGTCAATGTGCACTGACCTTAATAGAAGCATCTGAGATTGAATCAGAGGTTGAAAGGGCTTTACAAGTTACCAAAAGCAGCATAGGATGATATTTCTTTATGAACTCTTTTGGGATCAAAGCCTTTGGTTTAAGTCATGCAGAAAAATAGAAACAGCTCCGATCATTTCTGTTTCTTTCTTTTTAAATAAGTGGAAATTGACCATTTATTTTGTCATTCCTAGTCTACACGTTATTAATTTATAACTTTGAATTGCTTATGGAAGATATAGTTGTTAAACTCTCAAAAGCACAATTCTAGGGGCAGGAAGAATTGCTGACACATTCACTGACTAAATGAAGATGCTCTCAAGTGTATTTTAATGAATCCTCCCATTACTTTGTTCGCACATTATTACAACTTTGTTTTCTGCTTGTCTTTTTTTTTTAAATTTGTGCAGCTCTATGCAATGATCAAAGCAGATTTTGTCATTTTCAACAATGGGGAAATTAGAGCAATGCAGGAAACTGACTCGCACCAGCAAGCACAAGTGACAAATCCCAGCCCCGCTGCGGCTGGTTTCTGCCATCATCAGAGCCCTTCCAGATGTTAATCATCCTGTATTGTGGTGGTTTCATAGGGTCTATTCTATCTCCCCGTTTAGAGAAAGATAGTGATGTGAGAGATAACGAGGAGACTTTCTCACAGCAAAAAGCTCTTCAAATAAACATCTCAGTAGTTTTGTGTGGATGTGTCTATTTTTCTTTGACGGAAGATAGCAAACAGGCAAATGTTTCTTAGGGAGGCAGGACAATAAAAAGCGCAGTTTTTGCACTAGAGAGGATTTTTCCTAATACTCTGATGACATATGAGTATGGATAAATGAAAACCTAAATCTGACCTCTCTCTTTCTTTTCACTCCTCCCTAACCACTATCTAGGAGTTTAATATGGGACAGAGACACAGCCAGGAACTCTATACATGCCTATCAATTCTTGAAGCCTGTACAGTTTTTGGATGAAAACTGACACAATGCAGCTCATTGCTCCCTCCCCCCACCTCCTCTTTTTTTTCCCCTATTGCCAAGGACCTGTGATTTCATTGGTATATGGAACTCCTATTGAGAACCCCTGCTACCAATGCAGATCAGCTATTGTTCTGCTACTTAGAGAGTCACTTGGATCCCTGAGAGGTTAAGTAACTTGCCAACAGACAATCACAGAGTCATTATGTGTCAAAGGAGAGATACGAATTCAGGTCTTCCTAGTTCCAAAGTCAGTAATCTAGTTATTATTCTGGTCTGTCCATGAAAATGATTCTTTGCACAGCATTTCAACACATATAGACACACACACACACACATACACACACACACACGTCATGCTACCCTAGCCCCATCTAAGTAAAAACCTGGCTGTCTAGCAATTCTGTTAACTTATAAAAGAAGAAATGGAAAGAAACTCATAGATATAGCTCCCTGATTTTACATATGCAGAGAAATTAACTTAAGAATGCTTTGGAACATTTCTATTTAAGAACTGACCAATATATAGAACATAGTTTAGAGGGTCTTTTTTTTTTTTTTTGAAACACAAGTCACCGGATTTCTATCCATTATACCACACTTTCGTCAGAGAAGTCATAATCATAGGTCTGCACTTAATGAGGAAAGTATCCATGACCATGCCTTGATATATGCCTTGAAAAAATAGCATTCAAGGTGAAGCCAAAATACCTGGATTCGAATCCTGTTTCTTTCACCTAGATAACTCTGTAAAATTAGACAAGGCATTTATCCTGACAGCATTTCAGTGTTCTTGGCTGTGAAATAAAAGGATTAAATTTGAATCAGCAGTTCTCGAGCTGGAATCCATGAACACACACACAAACACACACACATATATAATGTATTTATACATACATACACATATATACACAGACATATATATATATGTATATACACATATCTGGTATATATTCCTATGTACATATACATACATTAATGCATTAATGAGTATATTTCAACAAAATTGGTTTCTGCTATAATGCTGTATATTTAATTTTTTTTTATCTAAAAGCAATATTTTGAGAAGGGTTCCGTAGACTTCACCAGACTGCTAGAGTGGTCCATGAGTAGTTAAAGTTAAGAAGTCCTGGAATAGATGATATTTATGGTCTCTTCCATCTCTAATGTGCTATGATTCTTTAAAATCTTACTCCAGTGCCTCATGATGGAGTATTTGGAACTTAAAAATCTCAAATCCTATACAAATAGAATGTAAGCACCAGCAGATTTTGGAGAGCTAGAAAGGATTCAAAATGGGTTAAAATCAGGGGTGGGGAATTTGTGGCCTTGAGGCCACATGTGCTCTTCTAGGTCTTTAGATGCGACCTTTTGACTATGTCCAAATTTTATAGAATAAATCATTTTATTAAGGGATTTGTTCCATAAAGTTTGGGTTCAGTCAAAGGGTCACACTTGAGGACTTAAAGGGTCACATGTAGCCTCAAAGGCGGCTTTCCCACCCTTGGGCTAAATTAACCAATTTGATTAACAGAATGCATTTGGGGAGCCTCATCACCAGATGTTAACTTGGACAAAGAAATTTCTGTTGACCACCCAATCTGATTTTATTTTATCCTTTTTGTAATCTCCATTTTAGCAAATTGGACTGCTAGCTTTCTGTTTAATATTCCATCTTTAAAACATTCCACTATATAACATTCTATCATCTGCTTCTATATCTTTTCACTGATGGTCCCCATACTTAGAATATGCTACCTTATTGAACTGAAATATCATTCAAAACATCTCCTGCATTTACTCCAACATAAGGCTTTTCTTTTCTTTTTTAAAGATTCATTAATTAATTAATTTTTATTTTTCAACATTTACTTCCACAAAATTTTCAGTCCCAAATTTCCTCCCCATCTCGTCCCTTCCCCAACCCCAATACAACATGCATTCTGAATACCTTTTCCCCTAATCTTCCCTCCCCTCTATCTCTCCCCCCCCTTCTCTCATCCCCTTCCTCTTCTATTTTCCTGTAGGGCAGGATAGATTTCTATACCTCATTGCCTGTATATCTTATTTACTAGTTACATGTGAAAACAATTTTTTAAACATTTGTTTTTAAAACTTTGGCTTCCAAATTTTCTCCCTTCTTTCCTCCCTACCCACACTCATTGAGAAGGCAAGAAACTCAATACAGGTTATACATGTGTAGTCATGAAAACACTTCCATAGTAGTCATGCTGTGGAAAACTAACTATATTTTCCTTCATCCTATCCTGCCCCCTGTTTATTCTATACTCTCTTTTGACCCTGTCCCTCTTCAGAAGTGTTTGGTTCTGATTACCCCCTCTCCCAATGGGCCTGCTCCTCTATCATCTCCCCACTCTCTTATCCTCTTCCCCCCTATTTTCCTGTAGGGTAAGATAGCTATCCATACCCAACTGAGTGTGTATGTTATTCCCTCCTTAAGCCAAATCCTATGAGAATAGGATTCACTCATTTCCTCTCACCTTTCCCCACTTCCCCTCCAGTGTAAGAGCTTTTTCTTGTCTGTTTTATGTGAGGTAATTTACCCCATTCTACCTCTCCCTTTCTCCTTCTCCCAGTATAATCCTATCTCACCCTGTAATTTTATTCTCCAGATATGACCCATTCATCCTCAACTCACCCTGTGCCCTCCACCTATCAATCTATCTATACATATAAATTTTTTCCCTAAAACTACCCTAATACTGACAAAGGTCTCATCTTTCCATTTAGGAATATAAAAAGTTCAACATTAATAAGCCCCTTATGATTTCTTTTTCCTGTTTACCTCTTCATGCTTCTCTTGAGTCTTGTATTTGAAAGTCCAATTTTCTATTCAGCTCTGGTCTTTTCATCAAGAATGCCTGAAAGTCCTCTATTTCACTGAATGTCCATTTTCCCCCCAAAGGAGTATACTCAGTTTTGTTGGGCAGGTGATTCTTGGTTGTAATCCTATCTCCTTTGCCATCTAGAATGTCATATTCCAAGCCTGCAGTCCCTTAATGTAGAAGCTGCTAAATCTTGTGTTGTCCTGATTGTGGTTCCATAATACTTGAATTGTTTCTTTCTGGCTACTTGCAATATTTTCTCCTTGACCTGGGAGCTCTGGAATTTGGCTACAATATTCCTAGGAGTTTTCCTTTGGGGTTCTCTTTCAGGACGTGATTGGTGGATTCTTTCCATTTCTATCTTGCCCTCTGGTTCTAAAATATCAGGGCAGTTTTCCTTGATAATTTCTTGAAAGATGATGTCTAGGCTCTTTTTTTGATCATGACTTTCAGATAGTCTAATATTTTTAAAATTATCTCTCCTGGATCTATTTTCCAAGTCAGTTGTTTTTCCAATGAGATATTTCACATTGTTTTCTATTTTTTCATTCTTTTTGATTTGTTTTACAGTGTCTTCATTTCTCATAAAGTCACTTCCTTTTCCATTTTGCCAATTTTGCTTTTTAGGACATTATTCTCCTCATTGGCTTTTTGGACTTCTTTTGCCATTTGGGTTAGGCCATTTTTTTTAAGGTGTCGTTTTCTTCAGTATTATTTTGGGTCTCCTTTTTTTGCATCACTGCCATTTCTCTTCCCAGTTTTTCCTCTACTTCTCTTACTTGTTTCTCAAACTCCTTTTTGAGCTCTTCCATGGCCTGGGACCAATTCATAATTTTCTTCAAGGCTTTGGATGCAGGAGCTTTGACTTTGTTGTCTTCTTTTGGTTGTATGTTTTGATCTTCTTTGTTACCAAAGAAAGATTCTGTGGTCTGACATTTTTGGACGTCTGTTTATTCATGATCCCAGCTAACTATTTGAGTTTTAAACTCTCTGTTAAGGTATGGATCTGCTTCCAGTATGGAGAATGTGCTGTCCCAAGCTTCAGGGGTTTTGTGCAACTGTTTTCAGAGATACTTCTAGGGACCTGTAGATTTTCAGTTCTTGCAAGATGGTGTGATAAGAGGCGAGGTGTTATACTCTTTTCTTGGCCTGTGCTCTGGTCTATGAGTGATCACAAGCACTCTTTTCTGCCTTGGAACTGTGAGGAGGATTTCCTTTCCACCACCACTACAAGCTCTACCATGCCAGCACTCCTCCTCGCCCCATGACTGCCACCTAGAACTGTGACCCAGTTCCAAGCATGGGCAAAGCAAGAGAATCCTGCACCAGCAGAGAGATCCCTGCAATCCCCCTCTGAGAAGCCATGCAATTCCCCCTCAGTCTGTGGATGAGATGCTCCAGAAGCAGCCACCATCCCAGGGCCATAGACAGGGAGTAGGGCTGGGACTTGGCTTCTCTCTCTCACCATAATCATAGACTTTTCCCACTGGCCTTCTAAGTTGTGTTTGGCATCTGTGGGTTTAGAAGTCTGGAATCTGCCATAGTTGCCTGCAATTCAGTCCTCTGAAGCCTGCTCCAGGTTTGCTGAGGTCTGCCTTGCCTGTGTGCCCACAACAAACTCCTCTCCCCATTCAGCATGATATACCTTTCTGATCAACCATCCAGGCTCTCTTGGGCTATAAATTTGTTTCACTCTCTGTGGGTTCTGCTGCTCTAGAATTTGTTTAGAGCTATTTTTTACAGGCATTTGACAAGAGATCTCAAGCAAGTCACTGCTTCTACTTTGCATTCTTGACTCTGTCCCATGAGGCTTTTCTTGATCCCACCAGTTATAAGATCCCTCCCCTCTTGAAATTGCTTTGTGTTGCTTCATATTTTGTTGCTTGCTTGCATACTGTGACTCCCCAGTAGAACTTAATCTTCTTGAGGGCAAAAGCTATTTTGTCTTTTTACCCCCAGAACCTAGCCCATTATTGTGCACATGGTAGGTTTTATTTGGCCCCATCCTACTATTTTTGTCTATTAAGTTCCTCCACATATTCTAAATTAGGCAAACTGGTGTTCTTGATGTTCCTCATATAGGATACTTCATCTTCTGTCTCTATGCCTTAATATTAACTATCTCCCATGAATAAGATGTGCTTCTTTCCCACTTCCAAATCTTAGAATCTGTAGTTTCCCTTAAGACTACTCAATGCCAACTACTAAACAATGACTTTTCTGATCCTCATTCCCAGTTATAAGAAACTCCCTGTCCCTCAGTTTTACCTTCTATCTATTTTGCATTTGTTCTATATATATTTATACATCTGAATGTCTCTCATATTAGAGTATAAGCTCTTTCACATTTTCCTTTGTATCTCATAGACTAATGCAGTACCTTTTATATATTAGGCACTTGATAAATCAATACTGCTGAACTGATTTATCTAATATTTGCTGAATTGAATTTCCTTAATTTATTGAGGTACAGACAGGTTGCCATCCACATTGAGAGCATGAACATCCTATATATCATTAGTTGTTTGAGAAATTAAACTAAGACTAGTGTAGCCAAAAAAAAGTAAAGGAAAAAAGTGAGAATTTTAAACAATACTTTCTCTTTTCAACATGAAATCAGCACATATTCCCTCTGGAGGTACTAATTTATTTCACAAGATCAGTGTTAAGTCATAAGCAAGTTATGAAAGATATCATTTAAAAAACACAGTAGCATCAAATTTTAATTATAAGCATCTGACATTATAGTTTCAAATTTTTAACTCTATTAGATCCTTTTGCATTTTCTTTGCTTGTTTTTCAAATCAAGTCATTAAATTCACTTTATGGATAAATATTGAAAAGTCATTCAAAATACTTTTTTTAACTGTAGTCTGGATAAATTGTTTCTATGACAGATGTAGAAAATACCAGAAAAAAAACATTGAAAAATATTGTTCCTTTAGGGATTTGAAAATAGAGCCAAGATATTGTTAGGGCAGCATTTAAAATAGATAAGTACCTAGTTTGAGAGATCCATAAAAGATCTTAAAATCCACCAGTTCAATTCTCCTTTTTGGAGCTTTGTAAACTGAAGTCAAAGAATCAAAGTGAGGTACTCAGTTACAAAGAGGTAGTTAATTGCATAAATAAGGGTAGAATGTAGGTCCCTTGACTTCAAGTCTGTCTCTCATTTCACCATATCATATTGATTTACAGTATGGGATAAACTATCAAATCACGATGTCTAGAATGACATGACTAGGATGATAAATGTTCGGGAAACCATAAGAAAAGGAGAAATAGTTGAAGAGGAAGGTGAAATTTAGCCTGAGAATTGATCCTTCTCAGTGTGAATAAAAATCAGTAACTTAAAACGTAAATTTTTCCACACAGACAATATTACTTTTCCAGTCTCTGTTCTTTTGTTCAGGCTATCTCTCATGTCTGTAATTTACTTTCTCCATAACTATGCCCCCTTAGATTTCCACAAGTAATGTAGGACTTCTTTGGAGCACTTACAAATAATCTATCTGTTCCTGCAACCAAAAGTTATATAAACCATTTTTTAGCATCTACATGCCACTATTTGTTCTTATTTTGTGATCTACTTTTTTATATGTACTAAAATTATTTTTTTCTGAATCCCAAAGTTATGTAATATGTTTTTTGATCCTATATATTAGTTTTTGCATTTGTTAACTTTCAATAATGTCTTTTTAATTTTAGTATAGATCTCTAGTGGGTAGAAATAATTTTTAGTATTTATAAATTATCACTCCCATATTTATAGCATATGTCTATGTGAGACTCATTTTTATATTCTTATCAAAGTCAAGCATCACAATTTTAAATATAACAAAAGGGTTATTGACTGGAGCTTCCTTCTAGGAGGGTACTAAACTACTAATCAAGACTTTTGTGTTATGTCCATTTAATTGATACCATAAATCCACCTGATGAAAAATGCTAATTAATCAGACTAAGAAGAATGTCTATTGTCCAGAGGTGATATACAGATGAATGGTCAAACCATAAAAGTCATCCATCAGTACATTTACTTTGATAATGACCAAAAACAGTTGATGAGCTGAACCCAGAATTTAAAAATGGCACTGAGATACATTGCTTTTGGAAATATTTTTAAAGATTCCAATAATCTTCCTGAAATAGAAGCCTATCTTTTATAACAACAATATTCTTTCAATGATGTTATTTGGTTGTAATCTTGTATTTGTATAATAGCTACAATTTATATAGTGTTTTCAGGTTTATGATGTGCTTTACAATTATGATCTCCTTTGATCCTTGTAACAACCCTGTGACATAGGTGTTAGTATGATCTGCCTTTTATAGGTGAGGTAACTGAAGCAGAGGTTAAGTGACTTGCCCAGAGTCATACAGCTAGTAAGTGATTGGTGCTGAATTTGAACTCAGATCTCCCTGATGTCAGAGTTAACACTCTATCTGCTACATCACCTGGCTGTCTCAAAGCTTGGTAAATTCATTAAAAAATTTCTATGCAAAAGTCCTTTGTCTCTGATGGATTGTAGTTAAGGGTCACATACAAAAAAAAAACTCAATAAATAGTCACATAATGTGTTTAAATAGGCTGTAGCATTTAATCTAGGAAGAACTATGCAATAGAAGTAAAAGATATCATGAGAAAAACATTGGATCAGAAAACAAATTATCTTGGCTTTGTGGTGAGAATAAAAGGTACAAAAGGTAACTGACAGATACGCCACATGCTATATTTGTATCCAGGCAATATAATTTCTCCAGCATATCAGGAGGGCTTTATAGAGAGGATTAGTGGGAAAATGTATAAAAGATTTGGGCTGGATGAGCAGAGAAAGATGGATTGTGATTTGCAGCAGTGGAAAGTACACCCACATTGATATGATCATGAAGCCCTCGAAGTATTGACATATTAGAGTGAATCCACCTATCATCTTTATTGTCCTGCCTATATTTCACCATAGCTATACCATGAGAAGTATTGTCAAATGTTTGGCTGAAATCAAGATAAAACATATCTAAAGTATTTTCAGTATTTATAAACCTAATCACAATGTCATTAAAGGAATGGACATCCATTTGATATGATTAGTTCTTAGAATGAAATTACATTGTCTCTCAATGATTATTGCATTATATATTTTTTAAGGCTCATGACCCCTCTGCTTAATACTTAGGATTTTGCCAGGGATAGACAACAATACCACTGCCCCATTATTTCTGGAATCCAGTCAGTTTCCCCCTCCCCCACATTAGAGAACCAAGGGAGCATTTGCTTTTTCTCAATTCAATACAGCAAATGCCTATTAAACCCAGATGTTCAGTTGTTTTTCACTTGTGTCTAAATTATTGGGACCTTATTTGGGGTTTTCTTGGCAAAGATATTGTAGTGACTTGACATTTTCTTCTCCAGATCATTTTATAGGTGAAGAAACTGAGGCAAACAGGGTTAAGTGACTTACCCATGATTACACTACTAGTAAGTGTCTGAGGCCAGATTTAAACTCAGCAAGATGAGTTTTGCTGACTCCAGGCCCAGCATTTTATCCACTGGGCCACCTACCTGCACATTATTAAGTCCATTGCTTTTCTAAATTTTATATGAAGATACTAATACCTGTGATACTGACATGGCAAAATTGTTATGGTAAAAGGGTTTGTCTAATATTAAAGAGATATATATGCTCAATTTACTGTTGTTGTTTCTAATTTTACTACATGCCCAGTATAGGCAAGGAGCTGTGTTATGGGCTGAGAATACAAAGACAAAAAATGAACTAGTCCTAACACAAGAGTTATTTACAATATACTGGTCAAAGGAGAGGGGATAGCATATGCACAGCATTAAGGTATATATATGTTCAGGGATGATGGGAGCAAAGGCATGTACTAATTACTCAGAGAATATTTAAGGAGAGAATACCTTCATCCCAAAGGATCACAGGAAAGCAAAGAGAATAATATAAATCTTAACCTGAATCTTGAAAGTGAGCCAACACCTTTCCTGTCTGCATCTCACATAGTAGCACGAATGTCTCTAAGGTAGCATCCACCAGTATCTTCAGCATTTGCAGATATAATGGGTTTCCAGATGTCCACATCACTACCTTCTCATCCTCCTTTGACTATTATTCCTCCTATCCATGTTTGTTTTACATTTTCAAGCTGGAGGAACATTGTCCTTGATGGAAAAGACAAAAGCCCTCAAGTTGTTGGGGAGTCCTGATTTGGAATATCATCTCTGTTAATATTCCACATTTCTAAGCAATAGGTCTTTTCTTACACTGTTCTTCTTTATCCAAGAACAGATAAACTTTGAGATTGTATATTTAGCAACCTTTTAAAATGTATTTTAAGTAGGTCACTAAAAGCCACAAACCACCTGCATCCTGTTTGCTGGTCAATATTTTCAAAAGTCAATATCTAAACAAATGAAGAATTGCAAATAAGATGATAATCAAATTTTGATTTCAAAATAATACCAATTATACATAAATAATTAAGCATTTAAAGTTTAGGGTGAGTCTTTTAAGAAACCTATTTTGTTTTCCCTATTCATAGTTGAATTAAATTAGTGAGCTAATGGAAGTAACTAACAAGGCTGATTGGAAATTATTTAAAACCTCATCATTTTAACAGAGACATATAAAAATAATTTCATGTAGACATAGAATAATATTGAATTTTTATTCTAAATAGTTCTAAATGTAGAGAAAATTTAAGAATACAAAAATTGTGGAGCTAGGATAGCAGAGAACAGAAAGCTCTCAGCTGAGTCCTTCCAACATTAGGGGTCTTATTCAAACAACTTTTAACCAATGCTTCAAATTGAATTCTGGGGTGGCAGAGTCAACAAAAGGTCAGAGTGAGATATTCTTCCCCCTCAAGACACTTTAGGAATTAACAGAGAGAGATCTGTGACATGGGGGTGGAGGCTGGTCAGGAGTCCATGTAGATAAAACACAATTTGTCAAAGATAAAATACTTCAAGAATCCAGAAAGAAAACATTCAACTGTCATGGGGCCATAGCCAGGATCACACAAAATTTAGCAATTACCACTTAAAGGAATGGGGGACTTGGAATATGATATTCTGGAAGGCAGGGGAAATAGAATTACAACCAATAACCTATGCAGCAAAACTGACTATAAAACTTCAAGGGAAAAATGGATATTTAATGAAATAGAGAACTTTCAATGATTCCTGATTAAAAAAAAAAACAGCTGAATAGAATACTTGACTTTCAAATATGACTTAAGGGAAGCATAAAAAGGTAAACATGAAAGAGAAATCATAAAGGAATCTTAATAAGGTTGTGGTTAAGTTGTTTAACTTTCTATACAGGAAAATGATACATAGATCTAAGAAATTTAACATTGTTAAGGCAGCTAAAATGATTCTACATAGAAAGAGGGTGCAGTAGTGAGTTGATCATGGAATAATGTAAAAAAAGTGGATAGTTAAGAAAAGGCATCCCCTAGAAGAAGGAAGAAGGGAGAGAAAGAAGGGGAAAATTACCTCACATACAATAGATGTGTAAGGAAAAGCTTTTAAAGTAGAGGAGAAAATGTGGCGGTGAAGTAGGCAGCACTTTGGACCTCATTTACATCTAATTTTTTTCAAAAAGGGATTGCACACATATATTTAATTGTTAATAGAAATCTATCTTACCCAACAAAGAAGTAGGAGTTGAAGAGGATAAGAGAAAGGGTGGGTGGGGGGCTGGCTGATAAAAGGGAGGGCAGATACAAGAAGGAAGTGGTCAGAAGCAAAACAGACTTTAGAGGAAGGATAGGATGCAATAAGAGTGAGAAAAAAATAGGATAGAGGGAAATACACATTTAATAACCATAACTGTAAATGTGAATAGGATGAATTCACCCATAAAATGGAAGTGAATAGCAGAATGTTAGAATCCAGGATCCAACAAAACACTGTTTACAAGAAAGATACTGAAACAGAGAGACAAACAAAGTTTTAGAATAAGTGACCTAGAGAAGAAACTGTTATGCTTCAGCTAAAGTTAAAAAAAAAACGGCAGGGTTAGCAATCATGATTTCAGACAAAGCAAAAGCAAAAATAGACTACATTGAAAGGCGTAAGCAGGGAAACTACATCTTGCTAAAAGGAACCATGGAGAATGAGGTAATATCAATACCAAACATATATGTACCAAAGGGCATGGCATCCAAATTTTTAAAGGAAAATTTATATGAATTATAGGAGGAAATAGTAAAAAAATAATATTGTGAGACCTCAACTTCCCTATCTCACAGCTAGATAAGTCTAACCATAAAATAAATAAGAAGGAAGTCAAGGAGATGAACAGAATCATAGAAGAGTTAGATAAGATATAACTTTGGAGAAAATTGAATGGAGATATAAAAGATTATCTTTTTTTCAACCATACATGACCTCTTCATAAAAATTGGCCATGTACCAGAACATAAAATCCTCAGAACCAAAAGGAGAAAAAGTAGAAATATTGAATGCATCCTTTTCAGACCATAATACAATAAAAATTACATTTAATAAAGGATCATGGAAGGATAGATTAAAAGTGAATTGGAAACTAAATAACCTAATCCTAAAAAATGAGTGGGTCAGGCTGGGATTCTAGTCCACTTCCAGGAGCCAAGATGGTGGAGTAAAAAGGTAGTTACTTTCACCCTTCCCTACCAACCTCTGAAAACCCAGAAAATATCACCCCAGAAAAAACCCTGGAACAACTGAACCAGAAGAAAGATGGGGTGCAGCAGTGCTGTAGCCCAGGTAGCTAGAGGGATTAATGAGAAAGGCCACTCTTACCCTGGGGGAAGGGGAGCAGTACGGAAGCAGGAGTCACCCAGGCAACTAGTGGAAAGACCCAGTTTAGCACACCAGGAGGAGATTCTGGTGCTTCGGCATTCTACAGCAAATGGGTCTCCCAGTGCCTCAGCAAAAATAAGGGAAGCAGCACTACAAAGGGCTCCAGGCAGATAAGCACCCTGCAGCACCCATCTAAAAGGAGCTGAACAAAGCTAAAGGAAAGGAAAAGCAGGCAACCTAGATTTGCCTGAAAGCCCCAGCCTTGCTGATTCTAGGCCAACACCAGGTAAGCTGCCAGGACCCTACACCCTCCAATTGCCAACATAAGAGACATCAGCACAGAAAGACAGTGAACAAGACCTAGGCTCCCAACACAAGAAGCTTGGTCAGTGCCCTCTACACCCCAGCAGGAGAGCATAATCTTTTTAAAGGTCAGGGAATAAAGAAACACCATGAGTAAAAAGAAATGTACGATAGATTCATATAATGAGAAGAGTGAAGATCAAGACAGAATTTCTGAAGAGGACAACACTGTCATCAAACCCACATCTGCAACATCAAAAGGGAATATGAACTGGTCTGAAGCCCAAAAAGTCTTCTTAGAAGATCTCAAGAAGAATTTTAAAAGTCAAATGAGAGAGGTAGAGGAGTCCTTAAAAAGTGCAATTGGCCAATTAGAAAAAAAAGTACATTGAAGAAAACAGGTCTGTAAAAAACACAATTGGCCAACTGGAAGAAAAGTTCACTGAAGAAAACAAATCCCTTAAAAATACAATTGGTCAACTGAAAAAAAAAGTACATGAAGAAAACAAATTTCTTAAAAATGCAATTGACCAATTGGAGAAGAAAGTACAAACTCTAACAGAAGAAAACAATATGTTACAAATTAGAATTGAACAAATGGAAACTAATGACTCTATGAGAGAGCAAGAATCAGTCAAACAGAAACAAAAAAAAATAGATGAAAAAATAAAATACTTCATGGGTAAAACAACTGACCTGGAAAATCAATCCAGGAGAGACAATTTTAAAAATTATTGGCTTACCAGAAAATCATGATGAAAAAAAGAGCCTGGACAACATCTTTCAGGAAATCATAAAGGAAAACTGCCCTGAAGTCCTAGAACCAGAAGATAAAATACCTATAATAAGAATCCACTACTCCCTGCCTGAAAGAGATCCCAAATTGAAAATGCCAAGGAATATAATAGCTAAATTCCAAAATTACCATATTAGAGAAAAAATACTGCAAGCAGCCAGAAAGAAACAATTTAAATATCATGGAACCACAGTCAGGATTACACAGGACCTTGCAGCCTCTACATTAAAAGACTGTGGGGCATGGAACATGATATTCCGTAAGACAAATGAGCTTGGAATGCAGCCAAGGATTAACTACCCAGCGAAAATGAGCGTGATTTTTCAGGGAAGGAGATGGACATTCAATGAAATAGGGGATTCCAAACCTTCCTGATAAAAAGACCAGAGCTCAAAAAAAAATTGATCTTCAAGTACAAGATTCAAGAGAGACATAACAAGGTAAATGGGACAGAAAGATACAATATGTTGCTAATAATAGCAAAATGTTTACATCCCTACAAGGGAAGATGACACTTGCAGCTCTTGAGAACTGTATTGTTATTATACCATGTTAAAAGAGTATACATAAAGGGGGTGGATGTAAGTTGACTTTGATGTAATGATAAAAAAAAAATCTAATCAAGTGGGTTAAATGGATCCAAGTAAATGGATTAGTCTGAGCTAAGAAAATGTACTGAGAAAGGAGGAGGCAGACAAGGGTAAATTACATTAAAGGAAAAGACACAAAAACCTATTAGAGAAGAGATAAAGAGCAAGGGATGAGCATTGTTTGAACATTACTCTCATCACATTTGACTCAAGAAGGGAATAATATAATCAGTTAGGTATAGAAATCTAACTTGCATTATAGGCAGTAGGAGGGAAAAGGGGAAAGAAAAGGGAGGAGGGATAGAAGGGAAGGGAAGAAGCAGTAAGGGTAAAGGGGAAGAAAAGGGAAAGGGATAATAGAAGGGAGGTAGAACTGAAGGAGGTGGTGGTCAATAACAAAACACTAGTGGGGGGGAAGGACAAAGGAGAAAGAAAAGCATAAACAGGGGGGAAAAAGGATGGAGAAAAAGACACAGATAGTAATCATATCCATTAATGTGAATGGGATGAACTCTCCCATAAAATGGAAGCATATGGCAGAATGGATTAAAAACCATAATCCTATAATATGTTGTTTACAGGAAACACATTTGAAAAAGAATGACACATACAAGGTAAAGGTAAAAGACAGGACCAAAATATATGAAGCTTCAGTTGAAGTAAAAAAAAAACAGGGGTAGCAATCCTGATCTCAGACAAAGCAAAAGCAGAAATAGGTGTTATCAAAAGAGATAAGGAAGGAAACTACATCTTGCTAAAAGGCACCATAGACAGTGAAGTAATGTCATTACTAAACATATATGCACCAAATGGTATAGCATCCAGATTCTTAGAGGAGATATTCAGGGAGTTACAGGAAAAAATAGACAGCAAAACTATACTAGTGGGGGACCTCAAATTCCCCCTCTCTGAACTAGATAAATCTAACCACAAAATAAACAAGAAAGAAGTTATGGAAGTGAATAGAACATTAGAAAAGTTAGGTATGATAGACCTACGGAGAAAATTGAATGGGGATAGAAAGGACTATGTTTTTTCCTCAGCGGTACATGGCACATACACAAAAGCTGATCATGTACTAGGGCATAAAAACCTCACAATCCAATGCAGAAAGGCAGAAATATTAAATCCATCCTTTTCAGATCATGATGCAATAAAAATTGTATGTAATAAAAGGCCATGGAAAGATAGACTAAAAAATAATTGGAAACTAAATAATCTAATCCTAAAAAATGATTGGGTCAAACAACAAATGATAGAAACAATCAATAATTTCATTCAAGACAATGGCAATAATGAGACAACATACCAAAACTTATGGGATGCAGTGAAAGCAGTTCTTAGGGGAAGTTTTATATCTCTAAATGCTGACATAAATAAAATAGAAAAAGAGAAGATAAATGAATTGGGCACACAATTAAAAAAACTGGAAAAAGAACAAATTAAAAATCTTCAATTAAACACCAAATTAGAAATATTGAAAACCAAAGGAAAATTAATAAAATTAAAATTAAAAAAAACTATTGAACTAATAAATAAAACTAAGAGCTGGTTTTATGAAAAAAACAATAAAACAGATAAACCTTTGGTTAATCTAATTTAAAAAAAGAAAGAAGAAAACAAAATTACTAGTATCAAGAAAGAAAAGGGTGAAGCTACCACCAAGGAAGAGGAAATTAAAACAACAATTAAGAATTATTTTGCCTAACTATATGCCAACAAATTTGACAATCTTACTGAAATGGATACATATTTACAAAAATATAAATTGCCCAGATTAACAGAAGAGGAAGTAAAATACTTAAATAACCCCATCTCAGAAAAAGAAATTGAAGAAACCATTGATGAACTCCCTAGTAAAAAATCTCCAGGACCAGATGGATTTACATGCGAATTCTATCAAACATTTAAAGAACAATTAATTCCAATACTATATAGACTATTTGGTAAAATAGGTGAAGAAGGAGTCTTACCAAATTCTTTTTGTGATACAAACGTGGTGCTGATACCTAAACTGGGAAGAGTCAAAACAGAGAAAGAAAATTATAGACCAATTTCTCTAATGAATGTAGATGCAAAAATTTTAAACAAAATATTAAGAAATAGATTACAGCAACTTATCACAAGAATAATACACTATGACCAGGCAGGATTTATGCCAGGAATGCAGGGCTGGTTCAGTATAAGGAAAACTATCAGCATAATTCATCATATTGACACCAAAACTAACAGAAACCATATGATCATCTCAATAGTTGTAGAAAAAGCTTTTGACAAAATACAACACCCATTCCTATTAAAAACACTAGATAGCATAGGCATAAATGGAGTCTTCCTTAAAATAATAAATAGCATCTATCTAAAACCTTCAGCAAGCATGATATGTAATGGGGACAAGCTAGAAGTATTTCCATTAAGATTGGGGGTGAAACAAGTATGTCCATTATCACCACTGTTAATCAACATCGTACTAGAAATGTTAGCTTTAGCAATAAGAGAAGAAAAAGACATTGAAGGTATTAGAATAGGCAAAGAAGAAACAAAGCTATCATTCTTTGCATATGACATGATGTTATACTTAGACAATCCCAGAGAATCATGTAAAAAACTACCTGAAATAATAAACAACTTTAGCAAAATTGCAGGCTATAAAATAAACCCACATAAATCATCAGCATTTCTATATATTACCAACAAAGCCCAATAGCAAGAGATAGAAAGAGAAATTCCATTTAAACTTACTGTAGATATTAGAAACTATTTAGGAGTCTACCTCCCAAAACAAATCCAGGAACTCTATGAACATCATTACAAAACAATTTTCACGCAAATAAAGTCAGTTCTAAATAATTGGAAAAACATAAGTTGCTTATGGGTAGGCCAAGCTAATATAATAAAAATTACAATTTTACCTAAGCTAATTTACTTATTCAGTGCCATACCAATCAAACTACAAAAAAATATTTTATAAAGTTAGAAAAAATAATAACAAGATTCATTTGGAAGAACAAAAGATACAGAATATCAAGAGAATGAAAGAAAAAAAATGCAGGGGAAGGTAGCCTAACCATTCCAGATCTTAAATTGTATTATAAAGCAACAATCATCAAAACTGCTTGGTACTGGCTAAGAAATAGAGTGGTGGATCAGTGGAATAGGTTAAATATGCAAGACACAGTAGTCAATGACTATAGTAATCTATTATTTGATAAACCCAAAGACCCCAGCTTCTGGGATAAGAACCCACTCTTTGAAAAAAAAATGCTGGGAAAACTGGAAAAGAGTGTGGCATAAACTAGGCACAGACCAAAATTTCAAGCCATATACCAAAATAAAGTCAAAATAGGTTCATGATTTAGATATAAAGGCTATACTATAAGCAAACTGGGAGAGCAAGGAATAGTTTACCTGTCAGATCTATAGAGAACAGAAGAATTCATGACCAAACAGGAGATAGAGAACATTATGAAAAGCAAAATAGATAATTTTGACTACATTAAATTGAAAAGTTTTTGCACAAGCAAAGCCAATGCAACTAAGATTAGAAGGAAGGAGAAAATTGGGAAAGAATTTTTACAACCAGTCTCTCTGATAAGGGCCTCATTTCTAAAATATATAGAGAATTAAGTCAAATTTGTGAGAATACAAGCCATTCCCCAATTGATAAATGGTCATAGGATATGAATAGACAGTTCCCAGATGAAGAAATTAAAGCCATCTATAGTCACCTGAAAAAATGCTCTAAATAATTATTGATTAGAGAAATGGAAATCAAAACAACTCTGAGGTACCACATCACACCTATCAGATTGGCCAACATGACAAAACAGGAAAATGATAAATGTTGGAGAAGATGTGGGAAAATTGGAACACTAATGCATTGTTGGTGGAGTTGTGAAATGATCCAACCATTTTGGAGAGCAATTTGGAACTATGCCCAAAGGGCTATAAAAATGTGCATACCCTTTGACCCAGCAATAGCACTTCTAGGGCTATATCCCAAAGAGATCACACAAACAGGAAAAAGACCCACATGTACAAAAATATTCATAGCTGCTCTTTTTGTGATGGCAAAGAATTGGAAATTGAGGAGATGCCTATCAATTGGGGAATGGTTGAGCAAGTTGTGGTATATGAATGTGATGGAATACCATTGTGCTATAAGAAATGATGAACAGGTGGACTTCAGAAAAACATGGAAAGGCTTGTATGGTCTGATGCTAAGTGAAGAGAGCAGAGCCAAGAGAATGTTGTACACAATAACAGATACATTGTGTGATGACTAATATTGACAAACTTAACCCTTCCTGTCAATACAAGGATCTAAGACATCTCCAGAGGCCTTATAATGGAAAATGCTATCCACATCCAAAGAAAGAACTATGGAAGTCAAATTGCTATTTTTTTTCTCTTCTGTTGAGTTTTGTTTCCTCTTTCTGATGGTTCCTCCTATTGGTTTTAATTTTTACTTACAACATCACTAAAGTGAAAATATGTTTAATATAAATGTAAATGTATAGCCTATATCAGATTGTGCGCTGTCTTGGGGAGGGTGGTGGGGAGTAAAGGGGAGAAAAATTTTAAACTCAAAAGCATATGGAAGTGATTATTGATAAATCAAAATAAATTTAAAAAAATGAGGGGGTCAAAGAACAAACCATAGAAACAATCAATTATTTCATAAACAAAATGACAACAATGAAACATTCAAAAATTTGTGAGATGAGGCCAAAGCAGTGTTTATGGGAAAATTTGTTTCTATTAATGTCTACATCAATAAGATTAAGAGAAATAGAAGATCAATAAATTGAACATACAACTTAAAAAAACTAGGAAAAACACAAATTCCCTATTAAATACCAAAATGGAAATCCTGAAAAATCAACAGCCTCCTTTTTTAAAATATATAGAGAACTGAACTAAATTTATATAAAAAGGCTCATTATTCACTTGATAGATGATGAAAACATACAAATAGGTGGTTTTCAAAAGAAGAAATCAAAGATATTAATAGTCACATAAAAAGCTCTAAATAACTACTAATTAGAGAAATTAAAATCAAAATAACTCTGAGATACCACCTCACACCTCTTAGATTGTCTAATGTGACACAAATGGAAAATGTCAAATGCTTGTAGTTGTCAATTACTCCAACTATCATGGAGAATAATTTGGAATTACAGATATAAGGCTTTAAACTGTGTATACCCTTTCACCTACTTCTTTGACCTCTCTTCTATGTCTATACTCCAAAGAGATCAAAGACAAAGGAAAAGGACCTATATGCATAAAAAATATTTATAGCAGCTATTTTTTTGTGGCAGCAAAGAACTGAGGGGATTCCCATCAACTGGTGAATGGCTGAATAAATTGTAGTGCATGATTGTGATGTAATACTATTGTGCTACAAGAAATAATGAGCAGGATGGTTTCAGAAAATCCTGGGAAGACATATATGAACTCATGCAAAGTGAAGTGAGCAGAACAAGGAGAATATCATACATGGAAACAGCAATATTCTAAGTATGATAAGTATGTGAGATTTAGCCATTCTGATCAAGACAAGGATCCAAGATAATTTGAAAGGTCCCATGATGAAAAATGCTACCCACCTCCTGAGAAAGAACTGATGAACTTTTAATGCAAAATTTTTTAACTTTTATTAGTTTAGTTTTTATTTTATTTTATTTTTTGCTACATGGCTTATATGCAAACATGTTTTGCCTGACTTCATCTGTATTATCAAAATCAGATTGCTTGCTTTCTCACAAGGGGGGGGGTTTGTGGGAGAGAATTTTGAACTCAAAATTTAGAAAAAGTGTGTTAAAATATTTTACGTGCAAATTGAAAATATTTAATAAAATAAAAAAGAATATGAAAATTAGGAAAACATCTTTCTTTTGAGAGGCAACAAGATGAAAGACTCTTGAACTACAGAGTTATATTACATGGGTTCTAATCAGTTTCATCACTTAATTAGATACTTCACCATTGGTATCTGTAACTTCTCAGAGTCTCAGTTTTTTTATCTTAAAATGAGAAAAATAACGCCTCCATTTTCTACTTACTTCAACAGTTAGTTTTGAGGAAAGATCTTAATCACCATAAAGCAATGAAAAATAAATGACATTTCAAGCTTTATAGAGCCAAGTATTTATTAAGTACTGATTTGTACTATATATATATGTATATATATGCATATATGTATATGTATATATGTGTATATATATGTATGTGTGTATATATATGTGTGTGTATATATATATATATATATATATATATACTGACAAATGGGAAAAAAAAGGATGCCACAGAGAAGACAGCAACTTAAGTATGGAGGCAAAGTCTGGAGAGTAAAGCATGGCTGGTCTGGCCCTCCCATGTTCATGAGGATCATATGAGGAACAAAAAAGTATTGAAAAGATTTACTTAGCACCATTTAATAGTATATTGATTAAAGTAATTGACCCATAAAGCACTTTAAATTTTGTAAAGTTTTTATGCATGGATTTCATTTGATCTTCACAATAGATCCATTTCTAATACACGACAGCTATTGCTATTCCCATTTTATAAATCTATAATTGGAGTATCAGAGAAGTTATGACTTTCTCATGATTATCCAGCTAGCAAGTGAAGGAGACAGGACCCAAGAGTAGGTCACTCAACTCAAAATGTATTGTTCTTTCCACTGCACAAAGTTGCCATCAAATAGGGACTAGACTTGTCATGACATCGATGTAGGGAATTCCAAGATGAGGAAGGACTGGCTACCAATACAGGTCAGCACATTCCTAGTCACTTAGAATCTTAGACAATTCCCTAGGGAACTAAGCAATCAAGTGAATTATCCAGGGTCACAAAGATGGTATTTGTCAGAGGAAAGACATGAATCCAAATCTTCCAGATTTTGAAGCTGGCTATGTATCCATTATGGCATAGAGCAAGAATTTTTTTTTGAACTTATGAACCAGAAATCGACCATTAAGACAGAATGAGTTACATAAACCAATACTTTGTTTCTCAAACTTAGCGGCTTGTTATAAACTATTTCTTTTCCCTTAAAAATTCATGTTACATTTATAACAGACAAGCAGATTGCCTTTAGATAAACATGAAATTTGTAATGATCTCAGTTTATACTAATGATAAAACAAATATACATCTTGGTTAGTGATTAAAATTATAGGAGTACAGCAGTATACTTTTAGTTAAAATAATTTAAATGCTTATTATTTTAAAGGTGCCAATTCTTATCCTCAGGGCTGAGGAAACAAAAATATTCTCCCAATATTGGCAATTGACTTTTAGAATTGGAGATGAATCACTTCCTAGTGATTTCACTTGTGTCTATTTCAATTAACTAAATAAGATTACCAAAACATCATTCTGTTTCCTGATGTAGTTGCAACACTAATTTAAAAGAATCAAAATGCATTTCTGTTCTAAATTACATAGTTCACATCTTCTAAAAATGAAACATTCAACCGAGATGTGAAGAATATGTAATAAGGTTATAGTAATCTACGGAAGTGTGGCTTTAATTGAAAAGAGAAAATCAAATGGTATTATACTGTTTGAGTTCCATCTGTGTTATTTACATCAAATCCAGTCTACTCATCTTTAGATATTGGGCTAATTAAACTACTTTAGGATCATAAAACATATCAGAGCATCTATAATGGTTATACAAACTTCTCTGTGCTCTTTGGACATTCAGTATCCAGATAAGGATGATATAAAGAAATTGAAGTTTATATACAGCCTTCATGTCTCAAATGAGACCTGAGATAATATCCTTTGGTCTAAGATAGAAAGGACATTATGGAGAAAATTGACAGTGGGAGGCCTCTTTGCAAATAAATGGATAAATAAATATAGATAGATGTTAGATAAAGGAAAGGAAAGGAAGGAAGGAAGGAAGGAAGAAAGGAAGGAAGGAAGGAAGGAAGGAAAAAAGATAAAACTTGTTGTAGGACTAGAACCTAGAATTTAAACTTCTATGTGGAAAACCAAAATATCTCTTTATAATCACTTATGGGGGAAAATAAAAAAGGTAAGTTACATTATAATTAATTAGGGAGATTAGGAACTAGTTTAATGAAAAGACCAAAGAATTATCATTGGTATTTTGATTCTGCTTTGAAAGTAGATCTCTGGTTAATGCCTCAGGGATCTGTGCTTGTCTCTGTGATTTTTAACATTGCTTATTGATAACTCTGATAAAGAAATAGATGGCAGAATCATCAAATTTGCAGATCCCTCAAGGCCAGAAAGGATAGCCAACCTGCTGGGCAAAAGTTAGGATTCAAAAGATATTGGTGGGCTAGAGTTTTCTATACCAAATAGTATGATGTTTTTTAGAGATACATTAAAATCTTACATTTTGCTTGAAAGAATTAGCCTCATTTATTTCCTTGATATCCTTGTCCTTTTCTTCTTTCAAATTAATTTTGTTATTATTTCTTCTAGCTCTATAAAATTATTTAACAGCTTGTCATGACACTGGATAAATAGATTAATTTAAGTAGAATTTTTTTTATTATATTCACTCAGTATAGAACTCCTTTTCTTTTTTTTTTGAAAGCATATTGTATTTTTTTTTAAAGTGAGGCAGTTGGAGTTGTGACTTGCCCAGAGTCACACAGCTAGTTAATGTTATGTGTCTGAGGCTGGATTTGAACTCAGGTTCTCCTGACTTCAGGGCCAGTGCTCTATCCACTGTGCCACCTAGCTGCCCCTAGGACTCCCTTTTCCCCAAAAAATATATTATCCAGTGAGCCATGTAGCCCAGTTTGCAGAGACTCCTTTTAGAGATCTGTAGTATGTTGGGCATACATTCAGTGCAAAATGTATAGAAAGGTAGGCAAAAAAAATCACACAAGATATGAGTGTGTAGATGGGTTGCTGTTTTAGTGATGTGAATCTGCAAACCAATGAGTCTGTCCCATGGGTATATCAAAATTTTCATTGTTCTTTAAATTTATGCCAAAACCTTCTTTGTTGAAAAAAAATATGCATGTTGAAATTTTCTATGCAGTTGTAGATAATGGCAGATGGCACTTTAATACATCATAAATACCTCTTCATGTTGACTTGGTGAGAATTAATACTGTAAGCCTCACCTTAAATGCCCTTTTAAAAACTTGATGCTACCCTTTGACCTAACAACACCACTGCTAGGCCTTTTTGCCAAAAGAGATAAAATCAAAAAGGAAAATGACTGATATGTACAAAAATATTTATAGTAGCTCTTTTCTAGGGGCAAAGAATTGGGAATTGAGGGGATGCCCATCAGTTAGGGAATGCCTAAACAAATTGTGCTATGTGATTGTGATGGAATACTATTGTGCTATAAGAAATTATGAGCAGCTTTTTGTGGTGGCAAAGAACTGGAAATTGAGGGAATGCTTATCAATTGGAAAATGGCTGAACAAGTTGTGGTATATGACTGTGATATAATATTATTGTGCTATAAGAAATGATGAGCAGGATGTGCATACTCTTTGATTCAGCAATAGCACTTCTAGGTCTGTATCTGAAAGAGATAATAAAAATGGGAAAAGGACCCACATATACACAAATATTTATAGCTGCACTTTTTGTGGTGGAAAAGAATTGGAAATTGAGGGGACACCCATCAATTGGAGAATGGCTGAACAAGTTGTGGTATATGAATGTAATGGAATACCATTGTGCTATAAGAGATGATGAGCAGGTGAAGTTCAGAAAAACCTGGAAAGACTTGTATGGACTGATGCTGAGTGAAGTGAGCAGAACCAGGAGAACATTGTACACAGTAACAGCCACATTGTGAGATGACTAACTTTGATAGACTTAGCCTTCCTCACCAATGTAAGTATCTAAGATATCTCCAAAAGTGTCATGATGGAAAAAGCTATCCATATCCAAAGAAAGAACTATGGAGTTTGAATGCAGATCAAAGCATACTATTTGCTATTTTTTCTGCTTTGTTTTGTTTCCTCTTTCTTGTGGATCCTTTTATTGGTTCTAATTCTTTCTTACAACATCACTAATGTGAAAATATGTTTAATAGGAATGTATATGTATAACCTATATCATATTGCATGCCATCTTGGGGAGGGAAGTGGAGAAGGGGAGAAAATTTAAAACTCAAAAGCTTATGGTTGTGATTGTTGATAAATCAAAATAAATTAATAAAAAATTAAAAAAAAGAAATGATGAGCAGGATGCTTTCAGAAAAACCTGGAAAGACTTACAAGACTGATGCAAAGTGAAATGTACTGTGTACAAAGTAACAGCAGTAGTGTCAGATGATCAGCTGTGAATGACTTATCTTTTCTCAGCAATATGAAGATCCAAGACAATTCTGAAGGGTTTATGATGAATATACTATCTATCCCCAGAGAAAGAACTGATGGTGTGTGAATACAGATTGAAGCATACTTTTTTAAACTGTCTTTATTTTTCTTGAGTATCTTTTTGTCTCTGTTTTCTTTCACAACATGACTGATATGGAAATGTTTTGAATGACTATTCATGCTCCTTCCCTCCCTCCCTGCAAAAAAAACAACCTTGATTCTTTTCAAATAAAAAGTATAAATATTGAAGAAGATTCTTCCAGTAATATCTTAGGACTTCCACTTGATATCCAATTTCTAACTGGGATACTATCTCCCTTAATATCCAAAGGGTTTATCAGTAAGATTTATGCTTTCCAAAATTATGTAAAAAGTATAAATGGCATTACAGGGCATGATGTTTTAGTGGAAAGTTACTACCAATAATTGTTTTCGTTGATAATTGATCTCTTCTGTATGACACCTTCAGTTACATTGAAAATTGCTTTAAGAATGGACTTTTTCTCTACCATAATCTACCAGATAGATTGTTGATTTTAAAGCAAGATGGCACTGTCTTTTCCTCAGTAGTTTCTAGCACATCTACAGTCATGTAAAAGTTGTTTAGTAAATATTTTATGGATATAGCTTAGTGTTATTCTTCACAGAATTTTCATTTCACAGAAGTTAGTTGTTTGAAAAGAAAGATGATGTTTTCCACAGGTGTTCTATTATAATGCAGTTGAGATGGCAGAAATAAAGTTCACAGAATTTATTTTCTAATTAAAAGAATCTTTTCATGTCATTGTAAAGGAGAACTATGACTATGTCAATAAAAATACATAATTCCTTTTGCAAGATGAAAGAGATGCATTATTTGTTTGCATGTAAATGAATATTAGTAGTAAAATGTTGTATAATCTCCTAAATTAAGACAATGACAAGATGACTGATAATATATCTTGAACCCCACAATTCTCTAGTAAAGAGAAATCTAAAATTGTCCAACTTCATGGTGAGGCAAATGTAATTAGTTTTATCTTGCCTCCATCTGCAATCTCCTTTCACATTTCCTGACTCATCTTGACCTTGGTTATCTCCAGCAGCTGGGTGTTTGAGACCTATACTGAGAAAGGAAAAAAATATTTTTTTTCAAGAAATCTCATAAGAAGTCTAAGTTATTTTCTTTATATTGCAAGAAATAATCAGACCATTGCTATAGCTAACACACAATTTTGCTCTCCAGAGGTATTTTAAAAATTATTATTATGGGATTTGGCCACCATAAAGAGAATATTTCTGAGCCATTCAGACATTCCCCAATACATTATGATCATAGCTGGGTAAGACTTAGTTAATAGCTTTTCTGTATCAAAGCCATGATGTATCATAAACAAGTATAATTATCTGAGGTTAACTATTGCTTTTTCAGTGGTTCTTCAGAAGCATTTAAAAAAATTTACATTAGCTAAATATAGTTGCACCAGACACGAATGTGAATCATCACTAACTAGGAGTCAAGACAAACTAGACTGACTTATAATCAATAGGAAATGAAGAATAAAAACCATGGAAGTCATAAAAAGGTCACTTTTCTATAAATTATGTCAAGACACAAAGACATGTTGTATGTTAGTTCATTTTGGGATAATGCAAAGCAAAAGGTTGTTAAGAATAGTGAGACATGATATAATCCTTCCTTGATTTATGTGGTTAATGGTGATATGGCCTTCATGAAGTAATTTATAGGAAGTTTAAAGAATTTGTTTTCGCAACTAAAAATACTTTACAATTGGTAAATAGAAACTCTAAAGAGGGAATTAAATGTTTTTGTTTTTATTAATGCAGCTTTTATTAGAGTTAAGTATACTGCCCTCTGAAGTTATGAAAGAAACCCCATAACCAACTACTTGATGCATAACCCAATGCTTCTAGAATATATTGTAAATCTTCTTTTTGTTCAACACCTGCTTTTTGAAAGAGGGATATCATTCATTGGCTTTCCAGAGCTGTAAATATATTACAATGTATACTTTTAAGTAATATATATTTATTTTAAACAATTGTATGAAAATCATAGCTTTCACTAAAGATTATGGGGGGAAGGGTAGCATTAGGATGCAATTTCTTTTCTGTCATTCCTCATGTTTTAATGGCTTTAGTGGAGCTGCTGTATTTCTTTGTAGCTTGTAAACACCAAGGTCAGTTTGAGGTTCTGCCTAAATAAAGATCATTATCTACAAAGTGTTATTAAAAGAGGGTGGTTATATCTAGCAGTGCTAATATGCTAGGTATGATATTGAGAAATGAGCCAATCTGACATCCACTCTCGCATGTGAAGATGGCACCCCTTCTAGGGAACTTTTTATTAAAGTAGGTAAAAACGTAGGGACAACTTCTGCAGAGTCTGTTATAATATGTATAGTTCACTGCTGAACATAGCAGGGAAGGAAAAAAATGCAAAGGCTAAGCATTCTCAAAATTAATTGTTCTGTGAAATCCGAAAAGACAATTAAGGGGAAGCCGTTTGCACTTTGCGAAAGAAACAGTAATTATAAAAATAGATTGTCCTGTGTCTCCCCAGAATTTGCTATTCCATTTTGCTTTGGGTATAGGGAAGAAAGGACAGATTGAGAAGTGCCATGGAAATGGAACAATAAAATGGTTATAGTTCCTTTGGGAGAACCTGACTCTTCCACAGGAAGAAGGCTAGCTGGTGATAGCTGGATATTTAGTTCTGGAGGGACTAGTGTCATTTCCCTACCCTGGAAGAGGCTAAGAATCTATCAAGAACTCTGAGCTGGAAGGGGGAGTTTCTACCATGACTGAAGTTTATAAATTACTGTTTCCAAGAAGGGAAACAAACAGATACAGATGGTCAAATGGATGAATGGTAGTGCAGAAGGATAATGTCGAGTTTTGAGTTCTGTGGTGATATGGCATGTTCAAAGAAAAATAAACATGATATCAATTGAAAGAGGAAAAAATAACTAGCAAGGGGATAAAGAATGATTTTGGGACAGCTAGGTAGCACAGTGGATAGAGCTCCAGACTTGGAGTCAGGAGGACCTGAGTTCAAATTCAGTCTCAGACACTTACTAGCTGTGGAACCTAGGCAAGTAGCTATTATCTCACCACTAACCACCACCAACAATAATAAGAATAATAATTTCAAGGAGATGTCATCTAAAAAGAGACTTAAAGAAAGCTATACATTCTAAGAGATGAAGGTGAGAAATGAGTGCATTCTGGGAATGAAGGATGCCCTGAGCAAAGCTATGAGACATGCAATTGAATATTAAGTTTAAGGCACACCTAGTGATTAGGTTTGGCTATAACAGTGTGTATTGAATGAGAACAACATGCAATGTCTACAAATTCAGTGAAAAATGGGAGGGATGATGATGCTTTAAATAGAAAAAAATGAAGTTTGGAGAAGTGGGTTCAGGGAGCAAGATAATAACTTCAATTTTGTGCATTTTGATTGAGTTTCTAATACAGCACAGAAGTGACACTTGAAATCACATCCTGCTGGTAGTTGGTGCTAATTCACCGGAGTTTGGAAGAGACAGATAGTACAATATAAAGAAAAAACTATGGAATTTGTAGACCAAGGGCCTATGTTCATTTTCTAGCTCTGCTACTGCCTATGAGTTCTTGAACAAGCTTCTCTGAGCTCCACTGTCCTCATCTCTTAAATGACAAGATTAAAGTTCATGATATCTGAGGTCCTTTCCTGCTCTACATATATAAGCCTAGACGATTAGAACCAAAAATAAAGATTTGGCATATACACACATATACATACACACATCTACACATATATGTATATATAATGTGTATATATGTATATATATACATATATATTATATTATATTTAGGGATTTGGTTGTAATAGGGAGAAGGCCATCCAAATCATACTTAGAGTAGAGTTTATGGTTAAGTGAAAGTTTCTTAATAATGCAAAAACATTTGGGAATAATTACAGGCAACAGTAAAGGATTCAAAAGATAAGGAGAGATTGAGAAACCACACGGTGTATGGTGTATTGGGTGGTTCTGTGGTAAAATTATTTTCTGTCTTATGGAAATCCCAGGTATAAATCTGAATCCATGATTTTCTTTCGGGGAGGCAGAATTGTTTAATGGATAGAGTTATGGGCTTGGAGCAATGATTCCTTGGCTTCAAATTATAGCCCAGACATTTACTAGTCCTGGGATAATTAACCTTTCTAAGATTTAGGTTTCTTTTTTCTCTCTAACATGACAGTGTTGGAACGATATAAAAATGCTCTCAAACACTAAGGTCAGAGAAATCCAAATTAAAGCAACACTGAAGTAAGTTTCAACTCAGACACATCAGATTGGCAAAGATGACAAAAAAATTAAAATGTTAAAAGTTGCAAGGAAACAGCCACACTAGTTTATCATTGGTGTCTCTGTGAAATGGTCCAGACATTCTTAAAATCAATTGGTAACTATGTCACAGAATTTCAAAATGTTTACGAACTCTTTGGCCCCAGCTATAGTACTACTAGGCCCATAAGTCAATGATCTCAAAGAAAGAGGGGAAAAAAATCTGTATCTATCTATCTATCTATCATCTATCTGTCTATCTATCTATCTGTCTGTCTGTCTTTCTGTCTGTCTATCTATCTATCTCCTGGCCTACACACACACACACACACACACACACACACACACACACACTCACATCTATCTGTATAGGCATATGTTTATAGATATATATATGCATACACACATAAATATCCACATATTTTATGTCATAGTTAAAAATTGGAAACTAAGGGAATGCACTATTGAGAAATGACTAAATAAAGGTGGAATACATACCTAATTAAATATTATTCAAATGATGCAATGAACAAATTAAAATGAAATTGGTAAGACATTTATGAACTCAGGAAGAGTAAAATAAGTAGAATTAGAATGATTTCTACAATGGCAATGTAATATAGAAAAACAACTCTGAAGAACCTCAAATCTCTGATCAATGAAATAATAGTCTATAAGTCCAGAAGAGTGAAAATGAGTCATGATATTTGTCTCCTGCCAATAAATATGTACAATTTTTGGTTAGTGTAGGAATTTGTTTTGCTAAATTATGCATATTTATGATGGGAATTTTACTTTGTTTTTGTATATATGTATATATATATATATATATATATATGCATGTATGTATATTTGTTGTTGTTGCAGTTGTTGCTATTTTGTTCATTAGGGAGGCAGTAGGATGGCCAGATTATAAATTGAATGTAGGATAAATAAATGTATATTTTTAAAAAGGTGTTGGAACAGATGACCTTCAAGACCCCTCCCAGCTCTAAATCTCTGATTTTGTGATTTATGATTATATGAAGAATAGAAATGAAAGGTGAGAATTGATCAAGGACACATTACTAGGGAGGTTAGAAGAAAATGGGGTTAAAGATACAATTATATGGGATGAACTTGGAAAGGAAAAGTTCAACCTTTTTAGCTATAGCATCAGTTTCCATAGTTTGTCTCTCTAAATGTTGAAGAGCTTGGGGTATACTTATAAGGGAGTTCTAACTAGACATATGAAGGTATAAATCTGTGATGGATAGGTTCTGTAGACCAGACTAAATGCACACTTTGTTCCATTAATATAAACTCATCGAAATGAATCAAAATGATCCATGTGGGATGGGGTGGGGTCTGGCTCATACAGAATATACACAACATATGGAGTGTGGGTGGACCAACTACTTAAGTTCTGATCTGAGTCTGTGGAAACACAGACCTTTTGGTACATTTATCACCCTGTATTTCTGATACTAGAGACTGGCCATGTCACCTTCACTTCCGGATGTTGTAGTTACTCTTTCCAGAAGCATAAGAAGTCTGATGCTTGTGAAGCACCTTTGTAATGAAGGCAGCATGCTATAGTTATTGGAGTTCTAGACTGCAAGTCAGAAAGACATGAGCTCAAATCCCCCTTTTGACACTAAGTGTGTGATGTTGGTCAAGTCAATTAACTTGTCTGAGCTTCAGTTTTCACTTCTACAGAATGTAGATAATACTAGTATCCATCTCAGGGTTGCTGTAAATATCAAAAGAAATAATATATGTAAAACACTTCTAACAAACCTTAATGTAATCTTTATATGGGAGTTATTATTATTAGTGCAGTGAATGGGGAATCATTAGCTATCCTAGAGAAAGGGGATAATATAATTGAAATGATGTTTTAGGAATTTTAATCTTAGGCTACTTCTGATAAAATTCTACTCTTATGAGTCATCATGGTGGCAAAGTGTAACACTGCATTATTCAAGGTTATGGCAACTGAGTATAAGATTTGACTAGTTCTATCAATTTATGTAAGATAGTTAGGTGGGCACAGTCTTTAGTATTAGGATTGGAATCAGGAAGACTGAATTTACCTCAAACACTTACCAGACATGTACTCCCAGACAAGTTAAAGTTAACCTCTTGTAGCCTCAGATTCTTCATCAGTAAGAACAGAATAAATATCTGCCATTTTTTCATAGGGTTTGTGAGGATTAAATGAGATAACATAAGTAAAGCTTTCTGCAAACATTAAGGCACTCTAGAAATAGAAGTTGTTGTTGTTGATGTTGTTTCTATAAGAACAAGCCCTGTGATTGATTGGTCCTGAGATAAGGCTAGTTTAATTCTGAGAGTCTCAAAACCACATTTATTACAGGGTGATGAATTTTTCAGCTAAAAAATTTACAAAGACAGTTTATTAATGTGCCACCATGGTATAGGACAATTTGTATTTACAGAAGAATGGCCTACTTCAGCAAAATTATAGATCCTTAAAGTATAGAAATAAAATGCCATGCTGGTATGTAGTACCAATTAAATCATAAAGATTTAATTTTTGTACAATTTCTGTATCATTTTTATCCTACTCTCCTAATCATTTTCTTGATGTCATTTCATTACCTTGGGGCTATTCCACTCTCAGACTGATGGGAACATAAAAATGGAAGGTCTGTACCAAACTCACCATACCAAGGCTGTAAGTCATATTATCCCTGGTCATGTGACCACTTTGAATGTTAAAGCTTCTGTCTCATTCTCAGTTTCATTTGAATTTGCTTTGAAATACCAATGCTCTCCACGCAACTGTCAGGTCACCCCTATGAAAGGAGATCTACAAGATTAAATTATTCAAAGCCATGCCTTTGTGAACTGTGAAATAAAGGGAGCAAAGACTCATTTTTATAATCTCCTCCAAAAGAATGTAAAAGACTGAAAGCTGGCCATTCTCTCTAACAAAATGAATGCTCTAACCTACTGGGAGGAAGAGTCTGATCTTTGTGTCAGCAAGTGTCAGTAATAGACCTCAAAGTCACCCAACAGCAATATATCAATTGGTCACCATCCAGTGTTCATTCCAAAGGGCCCAGGTAGCTCTTGATCATTTACCAACCTTTTATTCTACCTCACATGGTTCGAAACATGATGAAACTTCATTATAGCAACCCCTAGTTAATGTGTTTCTTTAGGAACTTTCCTTTTTCCTTAAGAAATTATTTCTTAAACCCTTATAGAATCTCTTCTTGAATATAGATTTTCTAAAACTCTTATCCCCTAGAAGCTCCAAAAAAGCACTTCATTTCACATTGCTTTGAAAATATAGCTATATTTTTATGGCAAGGCTTATCATCAATCAATATAACAAATATCCACAGAATTAAACACACACACACACACACACACACACACACACATCCCAAACCTATTTACTGGTATTATCTGGCATAAACCCTGCTATCTCACAGAGTACAAGAATCTCTCTCGACAGTAAATGAATTTATGTGTTTCATTTCTATCTGTCTAGCTATCATGTATTTTTCTATTCTCTTTTCCCTCCCTCACTCAGTATGTCTCTTTTCAGAATAAAGATTCTAATTCATCAAGGGTAAACAGTAAGTCATTATGTCTGAATTCAGTCATTAAAACTTATATCTCTTAAGATAGTAGTCTCATGCACTAATCAAATTAATTAGATCTCTTGGTTAGTTCACAAGGTCCAATTTAAATGCTGATGATATTTGTGAATTTGTATGTAAAGGCAACCCTTTACTAATGGTCGTTTCCAATGTCTTTACTATACTGCTGCACTGTTGCTATACTAAAATCAATCTATTCATCATCCAAGTAGATTTTTTTTTCAATGGCACAGGAAGTGAGATATTGATATTTTCACAAGGTCAGTCATGCAGAGGCTTGAATCAGTATTATGGTGTACATAGAATACAAGACAGGGGCCTAGTTACTGGAATCAGAGTACAAGGTCAGAATGGGATCAATGGCAAGGTCCACTTGCTGCTGAGCCACTGAATTACATGAATTAGATTGGGTCCAGAGCCTGGGGATGGACTCAGTCTGCAGGTCAAGGTGAAGTAGCCCCAACTGTGAGAACTGTTTCCAAGGGTACTGAAGGAATTTATTGTTACTATTTCTGAGTCACCATTGGTGACCTTTAAATAATCACAAAGAATGATAAAAGACTATATGAGACAACATAAAAAGAGGAAGAAAAGACATTACTTTAACTAGGTGATAGTGAACTTGATATTGTTGTGAGATAAAATTATAAAATGCATTATTTAAAGGATACTTTGTGAGCACTTGAATAGGAAGGCACTGATCACCATAAACCAGCTTGATTTAATAAAGAATCAATCATGCCAGACTAAATTAATTTCCATTTTGACAATTATGCTTCACTGATAGAAGAGGGAACTTCCATAGACACATATCAATTTCAGCATGATGCTAAATCTCTCATACTTTCCTTCTAGATGTTATGAGATTCTCTAATATCATGCTTATTGACAGAGAGCTATTTCTGGTTTTTGAAATGTTTGAATGAGGAGATCTAAAAAGATATGAGAAATTGATAAATGTTACTCTTTTGGGGTATCCTACTATTCCTGGGCACTGTTTGGTTTTACCATTGACTTAGACAAAGATAGAGATTATAATTTTATTAAACTTGCCAATGGCATGAAGTTGACACTTTTATACTTTTAATATATAATAAAACTGGGATTCAAAACAATATTGAGAGGTTAGAGCAGTAGGACTGAGGCTAATGAAGTGAAATTCTACAGAAAGGGATGATAAATGAGCTTACAGAGTAATGAGATATTATACCTCCTTGGCTGAGGATTTATAGGTTGGCTCAAGCCATTGTGGGTTGGAATCACCCCTGTCAGCTAGACCTTTAAAAGAGAGTCATCATGGTAGACTTTAGCACTGTAACTTATCATGGTATCTGACACATAGTAGGAGCTCAAGAAATGATTCTTGAATTGAATATAATATAATTGATTTGGAGGTGTGTTTTGGCCCTTTATCTATAAAAATTTAATAAATATTTATTCAGTGCCTATCATGCACCAGGTATTGTGCTGGGTGATGGGAAAACCAAAGGTAAAATAGTTCTTGCCATTGAGGTACAGACTGTCCTTTTGAGTTGTAATAGCAGTTTTGACTTATTTTTCCAGAAATGGAAAATGTTTAGGCTACTAGAAAGGTATATGAAGCATCAAAACAGATGAGAAGATGGCCAGGAAGAAAAGTGACTTATGGCTAGGGCCTGCTGAGTGGTAGGCCAAATGAATCAACAAGCATAATAAAAGAGCACATAAAGTACATCAGTTAGCAAAAGAATAACTTAATTTGCCAGGTGGAGAGCAAAAGCTGCCAAAGAGAACACTATAGGCTAAAATATATGCTGATGTGAAATCTTTTATATAAGGATGATGAACTAAGCATGGCAGTACATGTCTGTAATCTGTAATAATGAGGGAAACTGAGGTTCATGGATGACCTGAGTTCAGGAGTTTTAAGTTACATTAGGGATAAAACTGACCAGGGTACAAATGGTCAGAGACCAATAGGAATGTGTAAGGAAGCCCAGGTTGGAAAAATGGAGCAGATTTATTCTTCTTTACTCATCAATATTGGGATCTTCTCTACCCAATCAACATTCAACCTGTGAATGACTGCTGTACTGCTAGCCTCAGAGAGATAGAGGCTCAGGCTAAAAGAAACAAAAACAAAAACAAAGCAAAAACAAAATAGTAATTATATAGTGATGAGCAATATTGTTGCATGAATCAATGAGAAATGAAGGACAAAACTACATAATCCTATGGGTTATCAAAGATGAAAATGGAAGAAATACTAATAGAAGGAAAATAGGATAAAAACAAAACAAAACATTGTCACAAACTATTTTCTCTCTATATGATAGTAGAATAATTCACTTGGGTCCAAATATATCCTTAATGAAGATGTAGAAAGGACACTAAAGAGAACAAGGATGGGGAAAGCAACTAGATGTGATATAATTGTGTATTTAAAAGGTGTTTGAAGGAAGGGAAGATACCATTAAGCATGACAATAATTTTGTACCTTTTAAATTTGAAAAAAGTTAGCTGAGAGAACATTAATCATTACCAATCTGTTATTACTAATGTCCCATCTATACCAAATGTTTATGATACAAATCTCACAAATGATTTTATACACAAATCACACAAATGATCTGATATACAAATCAAGACATTCTGGATGAAGGCGTTGCTAGGAAATAAGTGAGCTTCTACAAGTTATATTAAACAACAGACTTCTATACTACCCTTTCACAACTAACTGAAAGATGTAGAGGATGTGTTTATTGTTTGTTGATTACAAAAAAAGGCATTTGACTTGGTAAAACAAAAGGGATTTAAAATGAAAAGAGAGGAACAAGAGGAAAGTTGTCCGTTTATGCCTTCCAAGTCAGTGTGTATTGGGAAGGGAGACTGGATCAGGGAGTTTCTTATTACTTTGAAGACATTGCCGATAAACTTTATGAGATTATATCATGTGGACCATTATTTGGATTTTGTGATAGTACATGGTGAATGCTTAATGACTGTCCAGCTGAGGATAAGTTGCCCCATCTTGTAGACAATAAAGGCAAGGTAACCATATACTTATGCTTCCATTTTCCAGAACTCTTATCTTGAACTTTTCATTATACCTTCCATGAGAATACTATAAGAGGAGATGATTTTTTTTTTTCTTGCACATTAAAACCAATCATTGAGACTTAAAAAGAATCACTTGGGAGTGACAGACCGATATTCATGTGTAGTCAAAGGGAAAAGTTCATGCATATTTCCTGAAATGCAAAAGTATGTATAAAGAAGGGAAAAATTTTAATTTTCTTAGCACTGAGATCCCAAAAATCAATCTGGCAGTCAGATAAGAGACATTTAATGGGTAGCAAAAGCTTTGAAAATGACTAGTCAGACAGCTGAAAAATTTTAAAGGTTGGGAACTGAACCATCTAGAAAGAGGATATTTTTGGGTTCAATATAAAAACAATATGTGTAGTTCACACTTCAATGCTCTTTCTGAAGATCCACATATCCAAAGTACAGTGGTGTCACTGTTCAGTGACCAAAGAATATTAACCTTCCAGCAACAGTCAAAATCACAAAGTAGTCAGTCTATTAGTTTGGGACAGTTTGGGTTATTTGGGAAATAAGAACTAACATAACCAAGGGTTTCCCTGGTAGAGACCCCAAATCTTGTTCCCATCCATGAGGAACAGATTTGAATTTTGAATTTTTGATGCCTCTGTATTTGTCCATTTCCTTCTGTGAGTATTTTTCATCTCATGACTTTTAAGGGGATAGAATGAGACAAACGGTGTCCTATAAACATTCATCATATAGTAGATTGAGTGTGTTATTGATTTATTTATTAAATTATATTCTTTCAGTTATCTAACATTTTCTCCCTCCCACCTACCCTTAAGTATAGTGTAAAATTCTTGTAACAATTAGCAAAACAAGCAAAAGAAATCTCTATATTGTCCATGCCCCAAAATATGTCTCAATCTTCTTTGATAGTTTGTTTTGCTTTGCTAACATTTATATCATGGTTTAAGGTTTGCAAAATATTATTTTATTCTCATAACAACCTTGGGAGGCAAGGGTGATTAGGAAAAATAATAGTACAAATATCTAGCTGTTCATAGTTGAACACTACAAAAAATTCAGCAATAAAATATATGACCTTAGATATCTATACAAAAATTAATACATAAGTAACAGATTAAGATTAAGAACCATATGCCAAGTGATAATACATAAAAAAGGAAGATTTTCAAAGAAAGAAATGTATGTTATCAACAATCATATAAAAACAACATCACTAATAATCATTAATATAAACTAAACCATCTTTTAAGCTCTACCTGACACTTATCAGACTGGCAAAGATGATAAAAGAAGGAAATAACAAATGTTACAGAGGCTGTGGAAAACTGGGAACACTAGTACATTGTTGATGGAGCTGTGAACTAGTTCAGGAATTCTGGAAAGCAATTTGGAATTATATCCAGAAAGTTATCAAACTGTACATACTCTTTAACCTAGCCATAATATTATTCAGTCTATACACATAAAAATATCAAAGAAAGAGAAAAAATATTTCTATGTACAAAAATATGTATAATAGCTCTTTATATGGCACTGCAAAATTCAGAATTATTGGGCTTTCCTCTTACAGGGGAATGGCTAAACAATTTTTGCTATGTGAATATAAAGGAATATGATTGTGATATAAGAAATGATAAAATAAAAAAAATTCAGAGGAAACTAGGGAGACATCTATGAACTGATACATAACAAAGTGAGTGTGACTAGAGAACAATTTAGAAACTCAAAACATTATAGAAACTTTTGAAAGATTTTAGAATTCTGATCAAACATGGGTCCAAAAAAATGATGATGAAACATGCTACTGATCTTCTGACAGAGAGGTAATAAACATTAAGTGAAAAAAAATAATAAAGTAATGTATATTCAGACAGTGTGGATCCAGATTGTGTAGAAATTTAAATACCAGAAAGAGAATTTTGTATTTTATTAGAGAGAGTGAGTAACTAAAGGCTCTTGAGCATCAAAGTGACAAGATCTCACATGTGCTTTGGGAATATCACTTTGTCAGCTGTATGAGTATTGCTCTGGGATCCAGTTGTGTGCTCTTTTAAGAAGAAACACATGGCAGCAGTTTTTAGGACTTTGGTGGAGAGATTGTTAAACTCTAAGGAACCTCAAGGTGACTTTTATTAATTTATTTTGATTTATCAATAATAACTTCCATCAGCTTTTGAATTTTAAATTTTTCTACCCCTCCCTCCCCAAGATGGCACACAATCTGATATAGGGTATGCATATACATTCCTATTAAACATATTTTCACATTAGTCATGTTGTAAGGAAGAATTAGAACCAGTAGGAGGAACCACAAGAAGGAGGAAACAAACAAAATGGAAGGAAAAAATAGCAAATAGTATGCTTCTATCTGTATTCAAACTACATAGTTCTTTCTTTGGATGTGGATAGCATTTTCCATCATGAAATCTTTGGACATGTCTTAGATTCTTGCATTGCTGAGAAGGGCTAAGTCTATCAGCATTAGCCATTGCACAACATGGCTGTTACTGTGTATAACATTCTCCTGGTTCTGCTCACTTCACTCAGCATCAGTCCTGCAAATCTTTCCAGGTTTTTCTGAAGACTGCATGCTCATAATTTCTTATAGCACAATAGTAATCCATTACTTCATATACCACAACCTATTCAGCCATTCCCCAATTGATGAGCATTACCTCAATTTCCAATTCTTTGCCACCACAAGAAGAGCTGCTATAAATATTTGTACATGTGGGTCCTTTTCCCATTTGTATGATCTCTTTGGGATACAGTTCTAGAAGTACTATTGCTGGATCAAAGGGTATGTACAGTTTTATAGCCCTTTATGCATAGTTCCAAATTGCTCTCCAAAATGGTTAAATCATTTTACAACTCCACCAACAATGCATTAGTGTTCCAATTTTCCCACATCTTCTCCAACATTTATCATTTTCCTGTTTTGTCATGTTGGCCAATCTGATAGGTGTAATGGGGTACCTCAGAGTTGGTTTGATTTGCATTTCTCTAATCAATAGTGATTTAGAGCATTTTTAAAAAATATGACTATAAAAGGCTTTAACTTCTTCATCTGAGAACTGCCTATTCATATCCTTTGACCATTTATCAATTGGGTAATGACTTGTATTTTTATAAATTTGGCTTAGTTCTTTATATATTTTAGAAATGAGGCCCTTATCAGAAGACTGGCTGTAAAATTTCTTTCCCAGTTTTCTGCTTCCCTCCTAATCTTGGTTGCATTGGCATTGTTTTTGCAAAAACTTTTCAATTTAATGTAATCAAATTATTCATTTTGCATTTTGTTATGTTCTCTATCTCCCCTTTGGTCATGAATTCTTCTATTTTCAATAAATCTGATAGGTAAACTCTTCCACGCTCTCCCAGTTTGCTTATAGTATCAGCCTTTATATCTAAACCATGAACCCATTTTCACTTTATTTTGGTATATGGTGTGAGATTTTGGTCTATGTCTAGTTTCTGCCATACTCTTTTCAGTTTTCCCAGCAGTTTTTGTCAAATAGTGAGTTCTTATCCTTAAGATGACTTTTAAAACTCTCTTGCCAAAGGCGTTTATCTAGTTTTAGTTTCATAAACTTCTCTTTGTAAATGCCTTGGGAAATGCTTTTACTGTTTGACATTTGAATGTATTTTATTAAATAGTTTGTTTGTTTACATCTGACTTAAATTTAATTCTGAGTAATCCATTTTACCAGATTTGGAACTGACAGGACATATCTACTGCACCCAGTATAGGAGCTTCCATATAGTCAGCATTTAGTAAGTATTTATTGATTATAAAAGATGTATGTATCTATGAACATGCTTTTACATTGTAACATCATTGCAGCATTACATCATCCAACCTCCTCCATTCAAATTTTATTTTAATACTTCATTGTTATAAAGAAATGTCCTCAGGATTGCAGAGACTCTTTAGACAGAGTCCAAGCTCTAACAACTCCTATCAAACTAGAAAGGTTTCAAATACTCACAGATAATGGGCCATATGTCCATTGAAAGACATTAACTGCATTATGAGATACTACTTATTGATTCCTCTCCTTCCAGTGAGCAATAGGGCTATTGGACTTAGTTCTAGAAAGGAATTTTAAGACAATAATCCAATTAACTAATTTTACATATAAGGAAACTGAGGACTCTGGTGGAACTTGAGTGATTTGCTTATTCACACAAATAAATGGTAGAGCTGGGATGTGAAACCTTTTCTGCTGACTTTAATTCAATATTCCATTCACTATGACTTCTTTTTCTAATATCATGTGGCAACTAAATCATAGATGGGTCTAAATAAACCTTTATGGAGGAAAAAATATGTATCATGCCCAGGTTAAAGAAATGATGGATATTTAAGTTTTAAATTATTATCTTTTCTAATTGTCTAGTTATGGACACATTTAATTCATTGATAATAAATATTTCAAAATTCAGCTTTGTTTTTTTAGTGAAACTGTTTTTGATTTGATATCTAAAAATTAGTCACAGAAGAAAAATGAGACAGGTGTGCTTTTTTTGGAATAATTTTATTTTTGTCCTAGTCAGTTTTGTAAAAGCTAGCTTTGATTCATTGAAATAAGGAAGTTTATGAAATAGGGTTAGTGACTGAAATAATTTTTCCACCTCTTAAGCAGTATAAAAACAATGATAATATATAATGCTTTATAATCCTTTAAGATTTACTTAGTTTAAATCTGACCTGAGACACTTATTCACTGCATGACCTGAGCAAGTCACTTAACCTCTGTTTGCCTGTTTCCTCATTTGTAAAATGAGGATAATAATAGCACCTTACAACCAAGGTTATAAGGATCAAATAACATAATATTTGTAAAGTACTTTAGCACAATGTTTGTACCTAGTAAGCATGCTATAAATGTTACTTTATTCTTATTAGTAATTACTATTATTAATTTATTTGTGCAAGATAATATTTTTAAATAGATATCTTTCCCTACCTCATCTATTCTTGCCCATTTTGAAAGTCTTTTGTGAACCTTCAAAAAATAGATTTCTTCATCCCCTTCTACATAAGTGGAAGTCCTTTCTTTCTATCAAGGATGATGCCTGAATTCACCAAGGTGAAGGTGATTTATTTTATTAATTCCTCCCCAGTACTTTCCATGACTTTCCTTTGTCTTTATCTCATTCTACATTGTATTAAATAGATCTCAATGTATTTCATTCCTACATATCATCAAAATCCCCTTGAGAATAAAGATTCTATAATTTTTCATCATTGTGTTCCTACAAGGCAGCACAGAGCAGGCAAATGAGAAATGTTCCTTGGGTTGATGTAGATGCTAATGAATGAAAATAGAAATGCATGTTTTTATTTTGTTTTGTTCTGGGGGGCTCAGAATTGAGAGCTACATTCCCAGAAGTGAAAAAGGGTATTTTCTAACTTTTGTTCCTCTTATGTTTTGTTGTAGTAGGAAGTAATTAAGGCAAATTAATGTAAAATGTTTTGAGTAAATATATTTAAATTTGAGAAGAATTTGAATTTGGACTTTATTCAAAAGCATGACATAGGTTAAGTTCTCTTTTCTTTCCCTGATATGCAGATAAGACCTGTGTTTACATGTTTGTGTATTTTTTTAAGAAATCAAAAAATATGCTTACTTTCCACCAAAGTCTGGAAGAGTCTACTTTCTGGTTGTATTTTAAAAGAAGAAAACACTTAGAGAAATGATGAATCTACTCTGTGAAATATGGGGCTTAGGATACAAACCATAATGTATCCCTTAGGTGTCTTTAGGAATTTTAGTAGAATGTATTTTTGTTGTTAACTAGGTAGACATGGTTTTGCACATGTCAACATGATTTAGCAACACACTAATGTAAAATAATGCATGCAAGTAAGAGTATTGGAGCTAATCTATACTTTTAGAGAGGATAAAATGAATGAATCTTTGTAATTCCATTATCTAAAATGCATGCTGATGCTTGCAAATAACAGTGTCATGAGCACTTTTTTTCATAGCTGATCTGGATCTCATTCAGTAATACATTTTTATATTACCTTCTTAGAAACTGGGTAGTGTGCTCTTACTTATCATTGATAGTCTGATATTTATTCTGTGTAATTATAAATGTTTTAACCATATGAATGTTTACCATTTTCTCTTCAAATATATTTGTTCCTCTCTTCTGTCATGTGAAGAGAGAGAGAGAGAAAGAGAGAGAGAGAGAGAAATGTATATAAGGGTGTTCATGTTTGTGTGCAAAAATACAGACTATACACACACAAGCACACACACGTGTGTGCACACAAACACATATGACACTACACTATTCTGAGGATGAAAAAAAGTTTCTCCTCAGATTCTTTTTTTTTTGTGAGGCAATCGGGGTTAAGTGACTTGCCCAGGGTCACACAGCTAGTTAAGTGTCAAGTGTCTGAGGTCAGATTTGAACTCAGTTCCTCCTGACTCCAAGGTTGGAGCTCTATGCACCACCTAGCTGCACCTTATCCTCTGATTCTCAAAGATTGTAGCCTAACCCCAATATTCCACAAAGAGCCAACATTTCTCTAAATACTTGCTAAAACAAACAAAATCAATGACTTCTTTTGAAAATACAACCAGAAAATAAATTCCTTGACATATCATTGGTAAATAAACATATTTTTTTCATGAAGGGAGATAATGTTCTCAACTAAGGTCCTCCTCAGATACCTTCTTGTGCAATTTTGACCCTTGATTTTCAAGAGTTATGCCAAGGGGATACACTAAAAAATTTATAGAGATAAGAAGGATCATAAAGGTAGAAGGATAGAATAAAACACATTTCATCCTTGTTTACTGTTAATCAAAATAAAGAACACAGGAAAAGAAATTTTATTTAAATTAAGAAAAAATAGTTTTTTAATTCACTTCTCTAAGAATACACAGCATTTATGTAGAAGGAGAGCCATAATATTATGATTAGATGAATAATTTTTTAAAATGAGGGAATATTATGTGGATATACATGGGTGGAATCAATATTACCAAATTGTTAATACCAATCAAATAAGCATATATTTTGTGAAAAAGCAAATATATGTCAGGGGAGGAGATGGACATTCAATGAAATAGGGGACTTCCAAACCTTCCTGATAAAAAGACAAAAAAGTTGATCTTCAACTACAAGACTCAAAAGAGACAATAAAAGGTAAAGGAGACAGAAAAAAATAACATCTTATTAATAAGGGCAAACTGTTTACATTCCTATGAGAGAAGAAGATACTTGTAACTCTTGAGAACTGTATTGTTATTACACCACTTTAAAAAGGTTATGCATAGAGGGGGTGGTTATAAGTTGACTTTGATAAAATGATAAAAAAATCTAATCAAGTGGGTTGCATGAATCTAAGTAAGTGGATTAATCTGATCTAACTAAGGGAATGTACTGGGAAAAAAGGAAAGGAGGAGGCAGACAGGGGTAAAATACATTACAGGAAAAGGCACAAAAACCTACTATAGTAGAGGGAAAGGAGGGAGGGAGATGAGCATTGTTTGAACCTTACTCTCATCAGATTTGGCTCAAGGAAGGAATAACATAATCAGTTAGGTATAGAAATCTAACTTGCCCTATAGGTAGTAGGAGTAAAAAGGGGAAAGAAAAGGTAGGGAAAATATAAGGGAAAGAAGAAGTAGTAAGAGTAAAGGGGAAGAAAGGGGAAGGGGCTAACAGAAGGGAGGTGGGACTGAGGGAGGTGGTGGTTAAAAGCAAAAGGCTAGTGAGGAGGGAAAGGAAGAAAGGAGAAAGAAAAGCATAAACAGGAGAAATAGGATGGAGAGAAAGACACAGATACTAATCATAACTGTGAATGTGAATGGGATCAACTCTCCCATAAAACTGAAGCAGATAGCAGAATAGATTAAAAAAAGGTTATCCTACAATATGTTGTTTACAGGAAACACATTTGAAACAGACAGACACATAGGGAAAAGGGAAAAGGCTGGAGAAGAATATATGCTTCAGCTGAAGTAAAAAAAAAAAGCAGGGGTAGCAATCCTGATCTCAGACAAAGCAAAAGCAAAAATAGACCTCATCAAAAGAGATAAGGAAGAAAACTACATCTTGCTAAAAGGCACCATAGAGAATGAAGTAATATTACTAAACATAAATGCACCAAATGGTAGCATCCAAATTCTTAGAGGAGAAGTTCAGGGAGCTACAGGAAGAAATAGACAGCAAAACTATACTAGTGGGGGACCTCAACCTCCCCCTCTCTGAACTAGATAAATCTAACCACAAAATAAACAAGAAAGAAGTTAAAGAGGTGAATAGAATTTTAAAAAAAGAAAGTTGTGGTAGACCTCTGGAGAAAATCTAATGGGGACAGAAAGGAATATACTTCTTCTTGTTGGTACATGGCACATACACAAAAATTGATCATGTACTAGGGCAGAAAAAGCTCACAATCCAATACAGAATGGAAGAAATATTAAATGCATTCTTTTCAGATCATGATGAAATAAAATTATATGTAATAAAGGGCCATGGAAAGACAGACTAAAAAATAATTGAAAAGTAAATAATCTAATCCTAAAAAATGAATGGGTCAAATAACAAATCATAGAAACAATCAATAACTTCATTCAAGAGAATAACAATAATGAGACAACATACCAAAACTTATGGGATGCAGTGAAAGCAGTTCTTAGGGGAAGTTTTATATCTCTAAGTGCTTACATGAATAAAATAGAAAAAGATGAGATCAATGAATTGGATATACTACTTAAAAAAACTAGAAAAAGAACAAATTAAAAATTCCCAATTAAACACCAAATTGGAAATACTGAAAACCAAAGGAGAAATTAATAAAACTGAAATTAAGAAAACTATTGAACTATTAAATAAAACTAAGAGCTGGTTTTATGAAAAAAAAACAATAAAATATATAAACCTTTGTTTAATTTAATTAAAAAAAGAAAGGAAATCAACTTACCAGTATCAAAAATGAAAAGGGTGAATCCACCACCAAGGAAGAGGAAATTAAAACAATAATTAGGAACTATTTTGCCTAACTATATGCCAACAAATTTAACAATCTTACTGAAGTGTATGAATATTTACAAAAATATAAATTGCACAAATTAATAGAAGAGGAAGTAAAATACTTAAATAACCCCATCTCAGAAAAAGAAATTGAACAAGCCATCGATGAATTACCTAGGAAAAAATCTCCAGGGTCAGATGGATTTACAAGCAAATTCTATCAAACATTAAGAACAATTAGTTCCAATACTATATTTGATTACATTAAATTTAAAAGATTTTGCACAAACAAAGCCAATGTAACTAAGAATAGAAGGAAGGTAGAAAATTGGGAAAGAATTTTTACAACCAGTCTCTCTGATAAGAGCCTCATTTCTAAAACATATAGAGAATTAAGTCAAATTTATAAGAATACAAGTCATTCCACAATTTATAAATGGTCAAAGGATATGAACAGGCAGTTATCAAATGAAGAAATTAAAGCCATCTGTATTCATAAGAAAATAATGCTCAAAATCACTATTGATTAGAGAAATGCAAATCAAAACAACTCAGAGGTACCCCATTACACCTATCAGACTGGTCAACATGACAAAAAAGGAAAATGATAAATGTTTGAGATGTGGGAAAATTGGAACACTAATGCATTGTTGGTACAGTGGTGAAATGATCCAACCATTTTGGAGAGCAATTTGGAACTATATCTAAAGGGCTATAAAACTGTGCCTACCCTTTGACCCAGCAATAGCACTTCTAGGACTGTATCCCAAAGAGATCATACAAATGGGAAAAGGACCCACATGTACAACAATGTTTATAGCAGCTCTTTTTTGTTGTGGCAAAGAATTGGAATTTGAGGGAATGCTCATCAATTGGGGAATGGCTGAACAAGTTGTGGTATTATGAATGTAATGGATTACTGTTGTGCTGTAAGAAATTATGAGCAGGCAAACTTCAGAAAAAACCTGGAAAGACTTGTATGGACTTGAGTGAAGTGAGCAGAAGCAGGAGAATGTTGTACACAGTAACAGCCACATTGTGCGATGACTAATGTTGATAGACTTAGCTTTTCTCAGCAATGCAAGAATCTAAGACATGTTCAAAGATCTTATGATGGAAAATGCTATCCACATCCAAAGAAAGAACTATGGAGTTTGAATGCAGATCGAAGTATACTATTTGCTATTTTTTTTCTGTTTTGTTTTGTTTTCTCTTTCTTGTGGTTCCTCCTCTTAGTTCTTATTCTTACTTACAACATGACTAATGTGAAAATATGTTTAATATAAATGTATATGTATAGTCTGTATCAGATTGTGTGCCATCTTGGGGAGGGAGGGGGAAAAATTTAAAACTCAAAAGTTTATGGAAGTTATTTTTGATAAATCAAAATGAACTAATAAAAAGAAATTAAAATATAAATATAAATTGATTTCTTCATAGAAGTTGAAAAAATCATAATAAAATGTATAGAAATGCTGAGGAAGAGAGTCTGGTGCTTCAAGACCCTAAAATATATTACAAAGTGATTATTATCACAACTATCTGGTATTATGCAAAAAAAACCATAGAACAAGATCACTGGATAAAGGAAATATAATTTTGCACACAATCAAATGCATAGAAAGAATCAGTGTTCTATAAACTTTTTTTTAAAAAGGAGCAATGGGGGAACATACTCGTTATTTAACAAATATACTTAGGAAAATCATTTGCCAATTGATCACAAAAGAATCTACACAAATATCTTCTAACACATACCCCTCTGAAAACCAGTGGGATAGGAGATTCAAACATTAAAAAGAAGCCCTAAGAAAAAATGAAAGAAAATTAAAAGGAATATTTTTCCTCAGTTTTAGAAAGGGCATAAAATTACATCTATGCAACAAATGAAATGAATTATTAGACATAAGCTTGACTTCCTGAACTATAAATAATCAAATCAAATAAAAATGTCCATCAAAATTAAAACCAAAAAAGTAAATTCTAAAAATATTAATAAAATAAAAATATTAATATAAAGATGGAATCCATAAATGTTAATAATATCAAAATGTTACTTTGGTGATATCCAAATGGAAAATAGGACAAAGTCAATGGACAGCAAATTTTCAAAAGAAGAAATACAAATTATCAATATCCTTTTAGTCTTTTGGTTTGTATCCATATCTAAAATCTCTAAACACTCCAATCATTCCTCTACTCAACAAACAAAATTATTTTTCATGAATTCCAAGTCTGACTCCATACCATTAGCATGAATAATTTCTTATTAACTCCAAACTCAAATATAAAATCCTGTTTTTGGCTTTAAAAACTCTTCAGAACCTGAACCATTTCCAATTTTCCAATCCTATTAAGTTATATTTCTGTCCACAATCACTATAAATCAGCTAAAACAGTTTTCTTACTTTTCCTCATGAATGACAACCCATCAATCAATTCTTCATCTTTATTTTAAAATACCTTTTAATTTATTTTGTTAAATGTTGCCCAATTACATGTAAAATTTTTAACAATAATTTTTAAAAATTTTGAGTTCAAATATTATTTTTTCTTTCTGAGGCTTCTCAAACACCTTGGGAAGACAAGCAACATGATATTGATGACACATGTGAAGTCATACAAGACATATTTCATGTTAGTCATATTGAAAAGTAAAAACACTGACACACAAAGAAAATAAAGAAATTTTTAAGAGTACTCTTCAATCTGCACTCAGAGTTCATTGATTCTCTCTCTGGAAGTAGATAGCTTTTTTTTATTAAAATACTTTGGGATTGTCTTGGATCATTAACTGTTGGAAATCATTACAATATTTCTGTGACTGTACAATGTTCTCTTGGCTCTGCTCACTTCACTTTGCATGAGTTGCTATGAGTCATCTCAGGTTTTTCTGAAAGCATGATGCTTACCATTTCTTATAGCACAATAGTCTTTCAACACAATTATATGCCACAATTTGTTTAGCTGTTCCCAGAATAATGTGCATGCCCTCAGCTTTCAATTCTTCACCAGAACATAAAGAATTTCTATAAATATTTTTGTATGCATACATCTTTCTCCCTTTTCTTTGATCTCTTTGGGATACAGACTTAGTGGTGGTATTACTGGGTCAAAGGGCATGCACAGTTTTAGAGCATTTTAGGCATACTTCCAAATTGTTCTCTAAATGGTTTGACCAACTCCACCATTAGAGACATAATTTTTTCACATACTCTCCAGCATTTGTCATTTCCTTCTTCTGTCATTTTAGCCAATGTAATAGATGTGAAATGGTATCTTATTATTGTTTTAATTTGAATTCTCTAATCAGTAGTGATTTAGAACCTTTTTTATATGACTAGTGATAGCTCTGATTTCTTCTTTTGGAAACTGTTTATTCATAGCCTTTGACCATTTATTATTTGGAGAAAGTTTCATATATATATAAATTTTGGCTTAGTTCCTTATGTGTAGTTTCTTTGATAAATTTGGCCTTTATCAGAGAAAATTGGTGTAAACCCTCCCCCCTCAGTTTTCTGCTTTCCTGATAATTTTGGCCACATTAATTTTGTTTGTGCTAGTACTTTTGAATTTCATGTAATCCAAATTATCCATTTTACTTCCTGTGATACTCTCTATTTCTTGCTTGGTCATAAACTCTTCCCCCATTCATGGTCCTGATAAGAACATTTTTTTTATACTCTCTAACTTACTTAATATATGACCCTTCATATCTAAGTCATTTGTCCCCTTTGAATTCACTTTGAATTTATCATGGTATACAGGGTTATATGTTGCCTAGTTTCTTTCAAATTGCTTTTCTGTTTTCCCAGCAGGTTTTGTCAAATGATGAGATCTTACCTCAAAAGCTTGGATCTTTGGATCTTCTGAATACTATGGTCATTTCCTACATGAATTATGCACTTAATCTATTCCACTTATCCATCACTCTATTTCTTAGTCAGTACTTAATTGTTTCCACGATTATCAGTTTGTAATATAGTTTAAAACCTGGTATAGCTAGGCCACCTTGTCTCACATTTTTTTTTTCATTGATTACTTTGATGTTCTTGACCTTTTGTTCTTCCAGACAAATTTTGTTACTAATTTTTTCTAGCTTCATAAAATAATTCTTTGGTAGTTTGATTGGTATGGCATTGAATAAATGAATTAACTTAGGTCTATTTGTCAATTTTATCATATCAGTTTGGTCTACTAATGAACAATAGTATTTCACTAATTATGTAGATGTATCTTTATTTGTGTGAATGATTACTGTAATTGTGTTCCTATAAAACCTAGGTTTCTCTTCACAGATAGACTTCCATGTATTTTATATTATCTGCAGTTATTTTAAATAGAATTTCTCTTTCTGTCTTTTCTTGGTGGACTTTGTTAGTAATATGTAGAACAGTTGATGATTTGCACCAGTTTATTTTATATCCTGCAACTTTGTACAAGTTATAAATTATTTTCATGATTTTTAAAAATTGATTCTCTAGAATTCTCTAAGTATACCATGATCTTGTTGTAAAGAGTTATAGTTTTTTCCCCTTGCTTTTTCTAATTCCTTCAATTCTTAGGTACTTTTTCTAGAACAATATTGAATAATAGTGGTGAAAATGGACATACTTGCTTCACTCTGATTTTATTGAAAAGGCTTCTAGCCTATCTTCATTATGGATAATGCTTATTTTTGATTTTAGATAGATACTACTTATTTTAAGTAAGGTTCCAATAATTCCTATGATTTCTAGTATTTTTTTTAATTGGAATAGTTTTTTCTATTTTGTCAATAGCTTTTTCTGCAAGTATATTAATATAAGCATTATTTTTGACTTTTTTATTGATGTGGTCAATTAAGGCAGCTAGGTGGCATAACAGGGCACTGAGCATGAATTCAGGAAGACCTGAGTTCAAATCCTGACTCAACACTTACTAGCCATGTGACTCTCAGCAAATCATTTGAACTGTTTGCCCCAGTTTCTTCATTTAAAAAAATGAGCTGGAGAAGAAAATGGCAAACCACTCCAGTATCTTTGCTAAGAAAACCCTTAGTGGGGTTATGAAGACTCAGATACAAGTGAAATAACTGAACATCATCAACAAAAATATGGTTAATTATGTCTATAGTTTTCTTGATATTGAACCAGACCTGCATTCCTGGCAAAAATCCTACCAAGTATTTGTGTAAGACCTTTGTGAGATATTGCTATAATCTTGCTAGTACTTTATTTGAAATATTTGCATCTATATTCATTAAGGAAATTGCTCTATATTTTTCTTTCCCTATTTTTTCTCTCCCTGGTTTAGGTATCAAAAAACATTTTTGTGTCATGAAAGGAATTTAGTAGGACATCTTCACCTATTTTTTCAAATAGTTTATATAGTATTGGGCATCATTGTTTCTTAAATGTTTGGTAGAATTCATTTAAAAATCTTTCTGGTACTGGGAATATTTTTCTTAGAGTGCTCATTTATGTCTTGTTCAATTTCATTTTCTAAGCCACAGTTATTTAATCTTTTCTGTTAATCTAAGCAATTGATATTTTTTAAATAAATATTCATCTTTTTCACTTAGATTGTTCATTTTACTAGCACATAATTGGGCAAAATAACTCCTAATATTGCTCTAATTTCAACTTTAATGGTGGCACATTCATTCTTTTCATTTTTGATACTGGCAATTTGGTATTCATTCTTTCTTTTAATCAAATTAACAATAGTTTATTTATTTTATTGTTTTTATTTTCATAAAACTAGTAATTAGTTCTATTTGTTAGTTCAATTTTTAACCTCAAATTTTATTACTCTTTGTTCTGATTTTTAGGATTTCCATTTTAGTGTTTAATTTGGCATTTTAATTTTTTTTCTTTTTCTACTATTTTAGGTTTTATAACCAATTCATTGATCTGCTTTTTCTTTCTTGTATAAACAGATACCTTTAGATGTATAACTTTTCCCCTAGGTACTGCTTTTCTTGCACCCCACAAATTTTTGTATGATTTCACGTTGTTGTCATTTTCTTTAATGAAATTATTGATTTTTCATGATTTGTTCCTTGGTCCACTCATTTATTTAGAATTAAATTATTTAGTTTTCAATTAATATTTAATCTATGATTCCACAGCCCTTTACTGAATTTAAGTTTAATTGCGTTATGGTCTGACAAAGGTGACAAAATATTTTTACTTTCCTGAAATTTTGTCAGGTTTCAAATATTCTAATAAATGGTTAGTTTTGTGAAGGTGACATGTACAGCTGAGAAAAATTCATATTACTTTCTATTCCTATTTGATTTTCTCCTAAGGCCTATCATATCTAACTTTTCTAAGATTCTCTTTATCTCCTTAACTTCTTTCCCCTTAATTTTATGGTTAGATTTATCTAACTCAGAGAAGTGAGGTCTATCACTAGAACAATTTTTCTCTTTATTTCCTCCTATAATTCTTTTAATTCCTTTAAGAAAGTGAATGTGATGCTATTTGGTGTGTATGTGTTCAGTATTGATATTACTTTATGTAGTTTCCTTCTTATCTCTTTTTAATTAGGTCTAGTTTTGTTTTACTTTGTCTGAGATCCCAATGGCTACCCCTGCCTTTTTTACTTCAGCTGAAGAATGATAGATTCTGCTGTACCCCCTTATTCTAAATCTGTATGTGACTCTCTGTCTCAAATGTCTTTCGTGTACATCCTACAATCAACTTACATTTTATAAGTGAATTCATCCCTTTCACATTCACATTTATGATGACTAATTCTGCATTTATGTACAGCCTATATCCTTGGGTTTATCTTTCTCCTTTTTCTCATGTCCTTCCCTCCAAGTCTGTATTTCTTCTGACCATACCTTCTTTTACCCTTTCTTTTTTTTCATCCCCCTTTCTTTCTCTTGTCCTTTTTTCCTTCTTTCTCTGTTGGGTTAGATTTTAATAACCAATTGATTGTGTGTGTGTGTGTGTGTGTGTGTGTGTGTGTGTGTATATATATTCCCTTTTTGAACCAATTAGATGAGAATGAGGTTTAAGATTCTCCCCTTTAACCTCTGTTTCCCTTCTACCATAAAAAAAGTTAATTTTTTTTCCCATTTTCTTTTTCCTCTCTACTTCTACCTGGGCATCATTTGTTCTTGCCCATTTTTTTTAATATCCTCTCAATATAATCATACAAATCTCATACCTTCTCCCCATGTAGAATCTTTCTAAATGCCCTAATATTGAAAATGTTCTTAGTTACAAATATTATATTACCATGTAAGGCTGTAAACAAGTTTAATCTTATTGATTCCCTTATGATTTCTATCTTATAGTCATCTTTCTTTGCTTCCTTTGAGTGTTACATTTGAAAATCAAGCTTTCAGGACAATGACTGTCCTGAATTCCTGGAATATTCTCAATCCTCACCTTTCTAGGATTCTCTGACATACTTCAAGACTCATCTTAAATTCTTTCTGCAAAAAGTTTTCTCTACACTTCAATGCCCAATTCTCTTAGTTTGCTTTCCACGTGCACAATTGTAATCTTGTTCATTATGAGCTAATTGCATTTGGTCTCTCTCATTAGAGTGTGAGACCCCTGGGATTAGTGACCTTGTTTTGACCTTTCTTTCTATCACCAGCACTTAATAATGTGCTTGCTATATAGTAGGAGTTTAACAGATGCTTGTTCAAAAACCAGTTTAAAGGCTTCTTTAACCTAACTAGTAATCAAAAAGATGCAAATCAAATGATAAGATACTATCTCATACCAATAAAGGTATCAAACTAATTAAAATTAATGAAACCCAATTATTACAGGGTTGTGATAAACATGAGTAGTTACTCATTTTTGATATAATCTTAAATTTATAATATCTTTCTGTAGAGGAATGTCTTAGTATTAAAAGAATAATTATAACCTTTGACCTTCACATTCTTTTCTTTGGAACAGACCTTGGCAACATATCTAAAAAAAAAACAAGCAAACAAACAAAACAGAATGCTGTTGGTTCAAAGATTTTCATAGCAGTCTTTTATCTATTTGTAAAACTTTGTACATACTCTCAAAGTCCAACAGGAGAATGCTTTAATAAATTGTGAAACACCAATATAGCATAATATCATAGATCAATTAAGTCAAACATGTCTAAGAATTGTAAACAATGCTATAAAAGACCTTTACAATATGAAGTGAAGTATCTATGTAGTAAAACTATGGATGTGACCCTTCAGAAGAATCTAAAGTTCAAGGTGCTTTCATCATTTTGGAGGACTTTGGGAGATGGAGGAAATATATGACTCACCAGAGAGGTAAAATGGTTGTACTAATTGTTTTTAGGTTACTGTGATTCTGTTTATATGGTTGCATTCACTGTGGGGTGAAATAAGGATTACTCTTTACCATCTATGTATTCGTTTATTTAGGTGCTTAGAGTGAAGTCTAGAGGACTTTTTGCTCACATCTGTGTTGACCTGGATACAAGCTATATTAGAGTGATACACTGAGTTCCTACTTTTGGTGGAAGTAATAGGTGTCAAAGAGTTTTTGACTTTTTTGACAAAGAGGAGGTGACCTTTGAAATCAAACTCAATTTGCATAAGACAAATTGCTGGCCCATGGGTTATGTATCATTTGCGGTTCACCAGGTCCACCCTCAAAATAACTTTGTTTTGTAATTATCATAAGTGGGAACATTTTCATGGCTCATAAAATTTGTAAGTGCAGCCTGCACCATATTAAAATATAATTGAGAAATATTTAACAAAATAAATAAAAATACAATAAAACATCTTAATTTTTAAAGTCAATATGTGTCCTGCAGGAATCTGTATTTATGGTATAGTGGCCTTTTTTATATTTGAGCTTGATACCACTGCTCTACAGCACCTCATACAATATCTTGTATACAGTAAATATTCACTATATGTTGATTGACCTCAAATAAATTTGCATAGCACTACATTATTATAGTGATTTCATAGCTAGTTCATCAGAAAAGCAAAATAACTCTGATAAAAGTAGTGGAAATATTATTATTCTCTTATCTTATAGATAATGAAGGAACTATTTGTATGAAGTGACTTCTAGAAGTTGTACATGTCTTAAAACTCTCAGGAACAGTTCAAATTAATGGAAGAACATAGATAGATGACTGCTGTATCAAAGATATAGCTTTGGCCCTTTTCTTAAAGATCAGATCACCATGGACTCACATATATAAGAAATCTGATCTCACTAACAATAAAGGAGATACTGAGCATAGCCACAACAAAATAGAGGGGAATTTCATAGCCTCCTTGCCAATGCTCATTGTACCTGAAGAGACATACAATTAACTATTAGCACCTCAAACAATTCTCCCAGTGATACAAAGCAATTTGTGTACACTATTCTCTGCCCCCAAAGGTTTATCTTGATCTGAGTCACTCTCCACCACCAAACCTTTCACAAAACTCCAGAGAAGTGCCCAATCTAAAGGCAATTAAATACAGGTGCCACTCTTCCTCTATCTTTGAATTACACATCATCCCTCTCCATCCATCCTCCTGGTTTAATTCAGACAAACTCTGATGGGTTCTAACTTTTTCTCATGCCAGGGTTGTGACCAAGCTAGCCACCATCTCCTTCAGTATTGCTAGCCATAGTGCTGAAGCTAAGGTGTTACACATAACTTGTGTGTGTGTGTGTGTATGTGTGTATGTGTGTGTGTAGAAAGTTTGAGCCTCTATTCAAATTCAGATCTTTTGACTCCAAGTCTAGAATTTGTTTTATTAGCATAGTGGGAGAAGACAGAGATTGAGGTAAAAGGCCCATATGTTTTCCCTGGAGCAGAGTGCATACTTCCTGTTGAGGGAAATGAAACATTTCAAACATGAATCATCTATAATTTAGGGTATTACAAATTTCCAGAAAACAAATGCTTTTGCCATACATTTTCTAAAATTAGTAGATGAAACATAGCCTTTAGATGCTGACTGACAGGGAGCCACCAAACAGAGTTCCCAAGAGACTGAAAAAAGAGCATTCTGAAATGTGAAGAAGTGTGTTTTCCATGCCAAACCTCTTAAAGATGACAGGAAACTGTGGTGGAATATATGTTTGCTCTGGGCCCTGAGGACAGGTATTTGGATTACATTAAATGAGCATCAGTGGAAGGAAAATTGGTGATGTTTCAACACAGATTTATTTGGTCTCATTTTCATTGGCTTAGACAATCACATCATTGAAATTTGCATGTTTCAGTGGTTAGATGGGGAGTAAGAATGGGGATGAAGGCATTGTATTCATATCCCTTGATGTGTAAAACCTAATCACTTTTATGTGAAGATTTTTCCTTTTGAGTAAAACATGAAGAATCAGCATTTTTCTTAATGTAAACACTTGAGAAAAAAGAGACCCAGGGGATGAAATATTTTAGTGCCAGACAAATCAAGAAACTAGTAATCTTGAAGGAATAATAACACATGGCTACACAGATGCATGGAAAGGTAGTAAAAGACAGCCTCTACTTATGTAGAAGTCTCTTATTCAGAAATCTCAACCCAGTAGAACACACTATTGAAACTTTAAATATGTTAAGAAATGGATGGTAAACTGTCACAAAGATCTCACATTAAACTTAGGTACTTTGCTCGGTAACCTTAACACAAACCCTCTGAGATTCAGTTTCTTTACATGTAATATGGGAATACTAAACTTTACATTACCTAATTTACAGAGTTGTGAACACTAAACCAATAGAATATGACATCCTGAATGTAAAGGCTACTTCAAATTTGCCTTTGTAAACCAAAGAACTACTATAGCTTTTTGCAGGTGCTTAATAAATGTTTGTTAAACAGGTCTTTAATGATTGTTGAGTTGAAGAAGATATGTGGTAAATTTTATAGGATGGGAATAGAGATTGAAGTTATGATAATATTGATATTGGGAACATTCAGATTAGGAAACTCTCTTTACCAGTTTAAGTCAGTACATTGATAGAAATTTCTAGTTGTAGAGAATTTTATTGCCTAGAGCAATGAAAGACAAAGTGACTTGCCAAGGGTCCCACAGCCAATCTAGGTTAGAGTTAGACTATGAAGGACAATGTAAATATGCTTTGACAATTATGAAATTCTTACCAATCTTGACTTTCTTTTTCCCAGTGCACACAAGGTTAATAGCATAAAACAATAGGAGAGTCCAAAGGATGTTAGAGTCAGGTGCAGGGACAACATAAAAATTAATGAACAGAGAGAAAGGACTCAAAAGCAGATAAAGAACTATTATAATGATTACAGAAAAGTAGAATAATTATAATTATCATGCTAACTTTGGGACTATATAATAGAGCATAAGTTCATTAATGTTCAATATGTTTTTTCAGGAGAAAGGAGTACATAAACAAAAATGTGTAAAAAGATGCCCATTAAAATGGTTAAAATATTTAAAGAAAACTGTAAGAGTAAAATTCAGTTATTTAGCAAATAAAATACCACAGAAACTTCAAATACATATCTACACATATATTTGCATGTATATACTCACATACCTACATACAGGCATATATACAAACACATACGTGTGTATATGTCATATGTAACATGTGTTTACATGTATATATGTAATATATACCTACACAATGTTTATATATATATGTATTATAAATATGGATATTATTAGCTCTGTGATTTTATTGGTATTAAGAATTTCTGGTGAGGAAACTCCATTTACAGAGTAGATTGGCACCTGTTTTGTAACATATCACCTTACAAAGTTACTTGGAGCACAGAGACCTTATGTGACTTATCTGGGTCACAGAGACTCTTCGTGTTAGAGGCAGGGTTTGAATCTAGGATTTTCTGACATTGAGAGCATTTCTCCACCCACTTTGCCACATATATAAATTTATTACTTTGATGGGATGAAATGAGAAAGTACTTTTAAATACTAAAATAACTATGGAAACACATTGACATTCATTTAATAAATTAAGTTAAATAACTGAAGAAACATTTATTAGAATTGCCTTCAGAACATTGTGTAATATACATACTTTAGTTAAGTCACAGATCTTATGTTCTTAGAATTTACTGCAAGCAATAGAAAATGACTCTGACACAAATGTTGAGACCACCAGATGGTACATATTGTTCAAAAAAATCTCCAGTGTGTTAACTTTCCTTTAAAGCTCAACTCAAATTCCACCATTTCTCAGAAGCCTTCACTGATTCTCTCAGGAAATCATGATGACAATCATGGGATCTTATGATAGAAGCCTCGGAATATGGTAATGAGGCTTCTACAAGAATGAGTTTAACAGAATTATTGAGGAGGGAATAGATTTGAAAGAGATTGAGGTAAAGTGAATAAAAGTTGAGAACTGATTAAATCATTGCAGTGAGGTAAAAAGAAGAGACAGAAATAACACAAAACTTTCAAATATGAGAGACAAGTTGAAATGAAGTGTCCCTGACAGAAATAATTAATTCAGAAGAAAGATTTGGCATGAGAAGAAAGATTTCTTCAGTTTTGTACAAAATAAGTTGATGACCTTGAAGAATATTCACATGGAAATTTTCTATAGACAGTTGCTGGTACAGAAATTAAGCTTCAGGACAAAATCTTCGGGTCACAGATTTGGATTTAGAAATGATTTGTCTAGAGAGAATCATTGAAGAAGAGGAAGAGAATGAGATTATTAGGGAAGAATGTGTAGAGATCAAGAAGGAATCTTCCCTGGGTAGTAGCCACCTTAAGAGGTCTAAAAGAGGATTGCAAACAAACAGAAGGAAATTGATAGAGAGATGAGGAGAATCAGGAGCATATATTGTCAAATGCTTATTGAACATCTACTATGCACTATCATAGAAAGTTGGAACAGATGTTATTATCTGTGTTTTATAGATTTTGTGGCAGTATCTTCTGAGGGCTCACTCCTTTTATTGGGCACTTGCACTAACACTCACAGAATGGTATGCTCTCACAAGTGGCTGATTTCTTTTGTCCTCAGGATTCCGGAAGTAATCCTGAGGGTCTATATCATTCACAAGCTTCTCTATCTAGATTTTCAAAATTGATAATCAGTCAATAACCTCAATTGATTTTTAGGAAAGAGTATTTATTGAAGAAGTATAATAAAAACATTTGGTATTGTGGATTCTCTCCAACTTGGGTTTTTTTCTTCATGGAGAAATTAGGTTCACACTTTAAGTACGGTAACAAAGCATACAGGTAAGGAACACATAGCAACTTCTGACTACAGGAAGTTTTTATCTCTGTGATTTTCTTTATGTATCTTTTTTCCTGGGCTCACAGAATTGGGTTGTTTGTATTGTCTATAGACTGTACTTCTGAGCTTCATGAGGGACCACCATCCCTCAAGCTACAGATGATTTTTTTTGTACATTGGTCCTCTCTCATCCTCTACCACTGACTGCTACTGTCTCCAGACACTAATGGAAGATTTGATGGGATTGCTGGATTCCTCTAACTTGCACAGTTTCCTTTGGGGCACAGGAAAGGGAGAAACTCTCTATTTTTTTCCAGGAGATTCAATTTTATGGACTTGGTTGGATCTACTCTACTACTAGATACATTCACACTTAGTTTACATTTTTTATTGATCAATTCATTTGGATGTCTTCTGTTATTACCTTTATGAATATGGAAGTGGTAAGACCTATACTTACAATACAATGATGGCCAGATAAGTTATGAAACTATTCTCTTTACCATTGAGCTCTTACCTGTTTAATTGAATGGACATTACTCAGTCCTTACCCTTACCACTCTAACACTTTTAAAATGTATTTTTCATTAAATACTACCAAATTTCATGCAAATTTTTATCAATCAATTTTTTAAAATTTTGAGTTCCAAATTTTCTCTCTTCTTCCTTCCCCTCCCTCCTTCTTAAGAAGGCAAGCAATTTAGTATTGATTTTTCATGGGGAGTCATATACAACGTATTTAGATCAGAACTATGTTACAAAAGAATATATAGACAAAAATATAAGAAAAATAAGGAAAGAAAAAAAATTCTCTGGTTTGCATTCAGAGTTCATAAGTTCTCTCTCTGGGGGTGAATAGCATTTTTCATCATGGGCTCTTTGAAATTTCCTTGGATCACTGTCTTGATCAGAGTAGCTAAGTCTTTCATAGTTAATCATCCTTTCAATAGTGTTGTTGCTGTGTACAATGTTCTCCTGGTTCTGATCATTTCACTTTGCATGAGTTCATATAAGTTTCCACAGGTTCTTCTAAAACCATTCAGCTCATTTAAGGCACAACAGTATTCCATCAAAATCATGTATGACAACTTGTTCAGTCATTCACAATTAATGGACATTCCCTCAATTTCCAATTCTTTGCCATCACAAAAAGAGCTGTTCTAAATATTTTTGTACATATGTGTTCTTCTGCTTATCTTTGATCTCTGTGAGATACAGACCTACTAGTGGTATTACTAGGTCAAACGGTATACACAATTTTATAGGTCTTCGGGTGTATTATTTCCAAATTGTTCTCCAGAATGGTTGGACCAGTTTACAACTGCACCAACAATGCATTACTGTTCCAATTTTTCTATGTCCCCTCCAGCATTTGTCATTTTCCCTTCATGTCATATTAACCAATCTGATAGGTATGAGATTGTATCCCATCATTGTTTTGATTTGCATTTCATTAATCGATAGTGATTTAGAGAATTTCTAGGGACTAGTACCTTTGAATTCTTCTAAAAACTGCCTGTTCATATCCATTTATCAAATGGAGAATGGCTCCCCCATTTATATATATATAAATTTGACTTAATTCCCAATATCAGAGAAACTTGCTATAAACATTTTTTCATAGTTTCCAGTATTTTTTCTAATTTTGGGATCCATTAGTTTTGTTTGTAGAAATGTTTTTTCTTTTGTTTTTTTTTTTTAATGTCATACAATCACAATTATCTGCTTCTTGTAATCCTCTCTATTTCTTGTTTGGTTATAAACTCCTCACTCACCCTTAGAGCTAAATATTTAACTTTGTTGAAGTTAATTATTTCAATTAGTTTTTTTTAGTTGATTCTCTAGGGTTTTCCCTTCACTGTAATAGGTCTTTCCTGCCTCTTTGTGTCAAATAATTTACCCCATGTCTCCTGTCCTTCTGCATCCAGTGTACTTCTGTTTCTCATCTCTTAATTTCTCTATGTAACTCCCTAAAATTCACCTTATTAACCAGAACCTCTCTATGTATATTCCTTCTAGCTGTACTATTAGTGGTCCAATTTTTAAGAATTACAAATATCATCTTACCATGTAGGGATCTAAACGGTTCTGCTCCATTGAGTCACTTATGTTTTCTTTTCACTTTTTACCTGTTTGTGCTTTTCTTGGGTCTTGATATTGGAGGTCAGATTTCTGGTTTAATTCTGGTTTTCTCCTTATGAAAGCTTGAAAGCCTTCTAGTTCATTGAACAACCAGTTTTTTCTTTCTTTATTATTATTAATTTTGCCAGGTAAGTGATTCTTGTTTGTGGTTCTAGTTCTTTTATGTTATGGAATACCATGTTCCATGACCTCCAATTTTTTTAATGTTTCAGCAGCTAAGTCCTGATAATCCTGATTGTGGCTCCTGATATTTGAATTCTTCCTTCCTGGCCACTTGTATTTTTTCCTTTACCTGATAGTTCTGTAATTTGGCTATAATATTCCTTGGAGATTTTATTTTGGGATCTCTTTCCTGAGGTGATCAATGGATTTTTTCAATGACTGTTTTGCCCTCTGGTTCCAAGATATCAGGGCAGTTTTCTTTGACAATTCCTTGAAACACTCTGTCCAAGTACTCCTTTTGATTATGGCTTTCAGGTAGTTCAATGATTCTGGTATTGTCTCCTTGGATCTATTTTCAGGTCAGTAGATTTTTGTAATCTATTTAGATTTTCTTCCATTTTTTTCATTGTTTTGAATTTGTTTGCTTGATTCTTGATGTCTTATAGAGTCAATTGGCTTCCTCTTATCCAATTTTAACTTTTAAGGTGTTGCTTTCCTCAGTTAGCTTTTGTTCTTCCATTTCCATTTGGCCAATTGTACACTTTAAGGAGCTTTTTCTTCAGTGGATTTTTGTAGCTCCTTTTCCATTTGACCAACTATTCTTTTTAAGCAGTTGTTTTCTTTTTCCAAGCTGATAACTCTTTTTTCATAATTCTTTTGTATCACTCTCATTTCTTTTCCAATTTTCTTCTGCCTTTCTTATATGATTTTTAAACTCCTTTTTGAGCTTTTCCATGAATTCTTTCAGGAATTGAGACCATGTCCCATTTTTTCTTTGGGGTTTTGCCCATAGGTGTTTTGACATTGTTGTCCTCTTCTGAGTTTATGTCTTGATCTTTTTTGTTACCCAGTAACTTTCTATGGTCAGATTATTTTTTGTTATTTTTTGCTCATCTTTTTTGGCCTTTTTCCTTCCTTTTAAATTTATGTTCTGCCCCCAGGGTGGAGGGAGCACTGTCTCAGTCTTTTTATGCCAGAGGCTACAGGCTCTGGCTGTTTCCTTGATGCTGGACTGATATTGCCCTAAGGCCCATGGGGGGAAACTTATATCTGGTACAATGCTGATAGAGTGAGGTGTGGAGTGTCTGGCACTGCTGGAGTTCATTGGGGTCTGTCAGTTTACCTGGTGCTAAGCCAGGGTCCTAGTGTTGGTGTCTTGCATGTTCTGAGGCCAGTGGGGTATTTCTGCATTTCCCAAGAGCTACATTGAAGCATGTAGAGATTTGACCACTGGCAGTTGTCTGTTTGCTTAGGCACCTGTAGGATTGGTGCCCACCTGTTTGGCTGGGGCTACACTGAAGCACATGGATTCTAGCCACTGGAAGTTGCTTATTTGCCCAGGGCTATGCTGAAGATGCATGTGGGGGGTCCTGGTGTTTGCATTTGCCTGCTCCCTCACAGTGGGGCTCAGGATCTACCACTGGTTTGCTGAGGTGGGACTTAATGTTGGTTTGCTATAATGCTTTCTGTCCTGGCCTGTACTCCGTCCTTTTACTCAGGTGAGACTTTCTTGCTAATTTTCCAAGTTTCCTGGGATAAAAGATTGTTTTACCCCATCTTTCCGCTGGTTCTACTGTTCCAGGATTTGTTTTGGGATGCTATTTTATGGTTGTTTGGAGGTGAATATGGGAGAATTATGGCAGTTTACTCTTTACTCCACCATCTTGGCTCCTGTAAATGTCAAATGATTCTTAAATTATATCTCCTCAATCTATTTTCTCACTCAGCTTTTATGATTTCTCATTTTCTTCTATTATTTTCTTTTTTGACTTTGGAAGTCAAAAGTAGAAGTCACCACTTTGGAAGCACCGAAAGTTGTAGTCCTCCACAACTAGCTCTGAAAATAGAAGTTTGAAAAAGCCTGAAGGCTCATAAAATTCCTCCTCACTCCAAGGTAAGCAGAGCAAAACTTTAGTACAAATTTGTTTTTTTCATTTTTCTCCTCTTTCTTATCTTTTTTAAAAAATTTAATTTGTTTTTAGTTTTTAATATTCTCTTTTATAAGATTTTGAGTTCCAATTTTTTCTTCCTGCCTTCCTCTAATCCCCTCTCCCCAAGAGGGCAAGCAATCTGATGTGGGCTATACATGTATGATCATATGAAACATATTTTCACATTAGTCATTTTGTTAAAGAAGAATCAGAACAAAAGAGAAAAATCACAAGGAAGAAAAAAAACAAAAAAGTGAAAATAGTACACTTTGATATACATTCAGACTCCATAGTTCTTTCTCTGTATGTGGATAGCATTTTCCATCATGAGTCTTTTGGAAATGTCTTAGATCATTGTATTGTTGCAAAAAGCCAATCCTATGAAAGTTGATCACATACATTGTGGCTGTTACTGTGTACAATGTTCTGGTTCTGCTCACTTTACTCATCATCAATTCATGTAAGTCTTTCCAAGTTTTTCTGTAATCCACCTGCTAATTGTTTCTTATAGCACAATAGTATTCCATTATATTCATATACCACAACTTGTCCAGGACATCCCCTCAATTTCTAATCCTTGGCCACCAAAAAAAATCTTCTGTTAATATTTTCACACATATAGTACATTTTGCCTTTTTAATGGTCTTTTGGGTATATAAACATAGTAGTGGTATTGCTGGCTCAAAGGGTATGCACAGTTTATAGCCCTTTGGATATAGTTCCAAATTGCTCTCCAAAATGGTTGGATCACTTCACAACTCCACCAACAATGCAGTGTTCCAATTTTCCCCCATCCTCTACTACATTTATCATTTCCCTTTTCTCTCATATTAGACAGTCTGATAAGTGTGAGGTGGTACTTCTGAGTTGTTTTAATTTGCATTTCTCTAATCAATAGTGATTTAGAGCATTTTTTTCATATGACTATAGATAGTTTTCATTTCTTCATCTGAAAACTGCCTGTTCTTATCATTTGACCATTTATCATTGGGGACTGATTTGTATTCTTATGGATTGTACTCAGTTCTCTATATCTTTAAAAAAAATAAGACCTTTATTGGGAACACTAGCAGTGAAAATTGTTTCTCAGCTTTCTGCTTTCCTTCTAATCTTGGTTCCATTGGCTTTATTTCTGCAAAAATGTTTTAATTTAATGTAATCAAAACTATCCATTTTGCATTTCATAATGTTTTCTTTCTCTTGTTTGATCATAAACTTCTCCCTTCTCCACATATCTGACAGGTAAACTATTCCTTGCTCTCCTAATTTGCTTATTTTATCACCCGTTATGTCCAAATGATGTACCCATTTGGATCTTATCTTAGAACATGGCGCGAGATGTTGGTCTATGCCTAGTTTCTACTACACTATTTTATAGTTTCCCCAGCAGTTTTTTTCAAATAGTGAGTTCTCATCCCAGAGGCTAGAGTCTTTGGGTTTATCAAACAGTAGATTACTATAGTCATTGACTACTACATCTCATGTACCTAATCTCTTCCACTGACCCACCACTCTATTTCTTGGCTAGTACTAAGTAGTTTTGATGATTTCTGATTTATAATACAATTTTAAATCTGGCATGGCTAGGTCACCTTACTTTGCATTTTTTTTTCATTTAATAAAAATTTGAAAATGAGCATATATGGAAAATGAGCCCACAACAAAAAAAGGACTTGAACATTAAAAAAAAAAAAAAACTACTTTGGTGGCAGGGGGGAACATGACATAAACTTAGAAGACAACAGTATAAAGACAATTGCAAACAAAGCCTTAAAGAAAATTTCCAATTGGACCCAAGGCCAGCAAAAATTCCTGGAATATATAAAGAAATAGACAAGAGTGGTAAAGTTAAAATTGAGAAAAGAAATTAGAGTGATTCAAGAAAATTATGAGAAGTGAATTAAAAGTTTGACAGAAAGACACCAAAAATACTAAGAAAAATAGATCTTAAAAATAATAAAGTAGTCTAATGGTAGAAAAGGCATAAAATTAATTGAAGAAAATAACTTCTTCAGAAGCAGAATAGACCAAATGGAAAATGAGACACAAATTCACTGAAAAAAAAAATAACTACTTAAAAGGCAGAATTGCCAAAATGGTAAAAGAGGTACAAAATCTTATTGAAGAAAATAATTACTTAATAATTAGAATTCAGCAAGTCAAAATTAATGACTCCATGTAACTTCAAGTAACAATGAAACAAAGTTGAAAGAATGAACAAATTGAAGAAAATGTGAAATATCTCATTGGAAAAGTAACTGATTTAAAAAAAAGATTCTGGAGAGATAATTTAAGAATTATTGGACTACCTGAATGTTGTGATAAAAAAAGGACTAAACATCACAGTTCAAAAAATTATAAAGCAAAACTACCTGTAGCTCAGATCTAGAAGATAAAATAGAAATTGAAAGGATCCATCAATTACTTCCAATAAGAGATCACAAAATAAAAACTCCCAGTGTATTATAACCAAATTCTAGAAATCCCAGGTCAAAGAGAATACATTTCAAGGGGCCAGAAAGAAACAATTTAAATATCATGGAGCTGCAGTCAAAATCACACAAGATTTAGCAACTTCCCTTTTACATGCCCAGATGTCTTGGAATATGATACTTCACAAGGCAAAGTAGCTAGAATTAAAACCAAGAATAAACTACCTAGCAACTTTTAGTATAATCCTTCAGGGTAAAACTGGATATTTAATGAAATAGAGAACTTCTAAGAATTCTTAATGAAAAGACCAGAGCTGAATAGGAAATTCACAATTCAAACACAAAACACAAAAGAAACATAAAACAATAAACATGAAAGAATAATCATAAGGGACTCAATAATGGTAAATTGTTTACATTTCCACATGGGAAGATGATATAAATAACTCCCAAGAACTTTATCATTATTAAGACAGTTTGAGGGAATCTAAATAGAGGGCACAGGTATGAGTCAATTATGTTTGGATGACGTCTAAAAAATATAACTGTGACAAAGAAGGATGAACTGTGAGAAAGGGGAAGGGAGAGATAGAATGGGGAAAATTGTCTCACAGAAAAAGGATGAAAATAAAATGTTTTTATATAGAAAAGGAAAATGTGGAGGGGTGGTGGCCAATGCTTGAACCTCACTCTCATCTAATTGGTTCAATGAGAAATGAATACACACACAGTTGTGCATAGAAATATATCTTACCCAATAGGAGGGGGAAAGAACAAATCACATGGGGGGTAGAGATGATAAGACAGAGGGAGAATTAAGAGAGGCAATGATCAGAAGCAAAATGGACTTTTGAGGAGGGACAGGGTAAAAAGAAAGAGAGAAGGATAAATAAAAGACAATTAGAGGGAAATACATAGTAATCACAACCATGAATGTGTATGGAATGAGCTAACCCATAAAAAAGAAGTGGATCACAGAATAGATTAGAAACTAGAATCCCACAATATTTTATATAAAAGAGACACATTTTAAAAAGAAATATGTATGGAGTTAAAATAAAGGGCTCAAGCAAAATTTATTATGCTTTAGCTGAAATAATAAAGGCAGGAGTAACAATCATGATCTCAGACAAAGCAAAAGCAAAAATAGATTTAATTTAAAAGAGATAATTGGGGAAAATACAAAAATTTTATAGTAAGTTTTTATGATAATGTCTTCCTTTCTCAAATATATGTAATTGAGTCAAATTTATAAAAAATAAGAACCATTCCACAATTGAGAAATGGTCAAGGGATATGAACAGGCAGTTTTTAGAAGAAAAGGTCAAAGGTATCACTAGTCATTGGAAAAAAAATCCGCTAAATCACTATTAATTAGAGAAAGGGAAATTAAAACAGCTTTATAGTACCACCTCACACCCATCATAAATAAGAAATGCTAGAGGGGATGGGGGAAATAGGTACATTAATGAACTTTTTGTGGAAGGGTGAACTGGTTCAACCATTCTGGAGAACTAGTTGGAATTATGCTCTAAAGGCTATAAAACTGAACATACCCTTTGATCTAATAATGCCACTACTAGGTCTGTACCTCAAAGACATCAAACAAAAAAGAACAAGACCTATATGTACAGAAATGTGCATGGCAGCTCTTTTGTAGTGGCAAAGAATTGGAAATTGAGGGGATGCTCATAAGTTGTGCAATGACTAAATATCTTCTGGCATGTGACTATGATGAAGTCTTGTTGTGTTATAAGATATGATGAAGGGAGTGATTTAAGTATATCATGACAAGACCCATTTGAACTAATCCAAAATGAAATGAGAACTGGAAGATCATTGCACACAGTGACAACAGCGTTGCAGTGGTGTTCACCTGGAAAAGACTTGGTTACTCTGATCAATAATCCAAGACAACTCCAAAGTAGTAATGATGAAAAAATGCTATCTACCTCCAGAGAGAGAACTGAAGAACTCTGAGTACAAATTGAAGTATAATTTTCTCACTTTATTTTTGGTGACATGGCTAATATGGAAATATATTTTCCATGATTTCACATGTCTAAATAGTTACAGTATTGTTTACCTCCTCAGTAGGTGGGGGAAAATGTGAAGGAGGGAATCTGGAATTTAAAATTTAAAAAGAAAAGAATGTTGAAAACAAATAAGTAATACATAGAGAACCCTTTTTCTGTTCCAAATATTATTGATGTTGCAATCAATACATATTTAATAGTCTAAAAACATTTATAAAGCACTCTCCTTAGCACTGAGGATTCAATTAATATAGAAGATAGATAATCCTTGCCTTTAAAGAGCTGAAAGTATTGTTGTTTGTCCTTCATTCTTGAAAAGGACCAAGGACATTATAAGGGTGAAGTCTTGACTTGCACATAAATTGGATATGAATCATGCAGAGCTGTGTAAAATTGTCAGCCTCACTGTCTCCCCAAGAGCCATTTGCTGAAAATCTAATGGGGGGAAACAGTATAAAAAGGTAGCTGAAAACAGTGGCAGGTCCCAGAAGGTACTCAGTGGGGACATAATGTTACTGTAGTTAAAACCAAGGTGCTTCAGTCAAATGAAGATTTGACTCAAAACTTCTGAGCCCTCTATAAAGAGAGGTTTTTGCAAGAGTTTATTTTTCTGTCTTCTAGTCTCACTCCATTTCCAAGTATGAGGGGAGACCCAAATGAGGGCACTCAGTAGTTGACGAGTATCAAATATGAAGTAATCTTAATGACTTTGAGATTTCTTGTGATAAGTTTATTGGGAAGCTTGAGATTCATGGAGTTGAAACCAAGCAGGGAAGCCTGTGGGAGTCACTGAGTCACTCAGACTTGTAAAAATAACAGTATTCATAACTACCCTTCCCCAATATCCAATAAGATGCTAAGCTTATTTCATCTGATATCCACCACATATTTAGCATTCTCCCTCTTCTCTCCAATCTCACAGCCATAGAATCATAGGTTTAGAAGTGGAAAGGACCTCAAAAGAAACCAAGTTCATCTCCATCATTTTACAAATAAGGAAAATAAAGAATAAATAAAGCAAACTGCCCAGAGTAAAGTATCTAAGCTGTGATTTGAACTCAGTTCTTCTTGATTACAAGCCCAATGGTCTATCCACTATATCAAGCTATATTTTTCAAAAGGCTTCCTAATTGATTCTCCTGCTCTTAGTCTTCCTCTTCTATAGTAGGTCCCTAATACAGCTACAAACTTAGTCTTCAAAGGTGAACTCTGACTATGTTACTTCTCTGTTTAAGAACTTTCATTGGTTCCCTATATCATCTAGTATAAAATATGAATTCGTCAACAAGGTCTTACAAACTTCTGCCATCCAACTCACATCTACATTTCCACTCTTACTTCATATAATTCCTGTCAATGGGTAAAACAGATTTGAGACTCAGAGCAACAGGTTGAAAGTATATGAAGGCTAAAAACACAGAAATTGAGCTTTAACTCTTTCTAACCTCTTGCTGGAATGATGCCATTGTAATTAAGTTCCTTACTTCTTTGGTCCTCATGTCTACTTTCCTGCTCCTTATCTCTTCATCCTTATTAGATAATTCAGAAAATATCCTCTTTTGAATGATCCTATGGATAATAGGACAGTCTCCTATTTGTATCATACTTGCTCTTAATTCAAATAATATATAAATCTGAGTCTCAGGGAGCTTTGGACCTTTGATGAGAGATGGAATGGATTCTACCCAACCCAGGCTGTGCTGCTCACTCCAGGTTTAGAAGCCATATACCCAATAACAGCTGTTCTCTTCCTTTTATAAGAAGCCATAAGCTTTATTTAAGCTATTTTTGTGTGAGCTGGTACCTTTCATCTGAAATATCCTAAACTTCAGTTCTCTACATGTATTCTATGTACTATTCAGACTGGATAGATAATTCTTCTTGATTTTAGCCTTCTGTCTCTAAGTGGAATATTTACGAGATATGGAATCATGCCTGGTATGAACCTTCTCCCTATCTCTACTTTTCTGAAAGTTCATTTTCCTTCAAGATAAAATTCAGGTATGACCTTCTCTGTGAAACCTTCACTGATCCTATTCCATCTTTATGTTTTCTCCTATTACTTTTCCTTGAATATTTGTGAATACATTGAATTTCTCCAATAGGATGTAAACTCCTTGAAAACAAGGACTATTTTATTTTTTGTGTTTCTACTATCTTGTAAATGTTGGGCACTTAACAAATGTTCATTGAATTGATTCAAAAGGAATCTTTTAACTCTTAATTAACTTCAATGCTCTTTCTATGACAGCATCATTGTCTCTTATCATAGCTTACCCTGATACTTCTCTGTTTATGCTCACTTGTTAAAATGTCAGTTCAATTCTATTAAGTATCCACTATGTAACATTTTGAACTTTAAATCATCTCATGTTCAAATAGTAAAGGATAGTTTAATTGGTGTCATGTTAAGAAGTTCTGTAGATCATATATGGGGAGGAGGAGAAAGAGAAACAGACCAAGAGGGAGCTTTGAGTTCTCAAAATCAAGGGAAGGAAGTCAGAATTTTGAAGGAGAAAAACATCATCCTATTTACTCATGGGTAGTTATTTTGTAGCATAATTGTGTGTTTGACAAGATTATCTTTTTTTTTTCAGTGCTGTGTTCCTTCGTAATTTCTATTACCCACAGTAATCAGTAAATGATCTATCTTTTCAAAGCCTTCTGTGTGAGTTTTATGTGTCTCCTTTACTTTCTCAAAATGCTATACTGCTAGTCCTAGATGCAAAGCAGATTGTTCAGTGACATTTATATAACACTTTAAATATTTTACAGCATTTTATGTACATTAGCTCATCTGGGACAACAGCCATATCAGGGTAAGTACTGTACATACATACATGTATACATATATATGTATGTATGTGTGTATATATATATGTATGTATATATGATTTTACAGTTTACATTCGTTTCACAGTTTATAATTGTATTTTAAAATTAAGGAAATAGAATATGAATGATTAATGGTTACTCAACTAGTGTTAGAGGTGATTATCAAACCATCATGTCACTTGATTGTAAGACTAGAAATTTGTTTTTAAACACCTCACTCTGAACAAAGGTGGAATTCTTTTGATACTGGGTCCAAAAGTCTGTGTCCTCCTGAAGCTCCCACTATTTCCTTAGATACCTATAAACAAAGGATGGAAGGAAATGTTTGAAATATTTCCTGGTATATTTTAGATTTATCACACATTTGATATAATTCAATCTTTTCCAAATCATAAGCATATCTTCTGAATATTCTCAATACACTATAATTTGTGCTGCATGGAGAGGAAATGCCATATATAACTTTTTCTTGTATATAATCAGTAAAAATGACTAATGAGTATAATGAAGTTTTAATTGATGTTACTTTTACTGGAAGATGATTTTTAGCCTTTAGAATAATAAGGAGCAGTTAAATGAACTAGAAGGTGATTCATGTTCTTAGTTGAAAATTAAGTTGTGTTTATTTTCTTTCTGCCATCCTATTTCTCTTTCTCTTATGTACTCTATGAATTTTGGTAGCAATATGAATTGTTGAAGAACATATTATTTAAATAAAAAAAAACTTTTACATTTGTCCATGGTAGCCAGATTAACTATAGGATAAATATACTTTGCACATATTCGTTTAGTTGATGCAACCAATTAGAGAAGTTATTTGATTTTAAAATCTATCTCACATCTGGAAATCTTAACTATGATCTTATGCATCCTTGCATGGAGGTACCTATCAGTTCACAAAGATTATACTATCACAGTACAAACCCTGAAGATACTACCCTGCTAAAAAATTTTTGAGTGTGAATGAGGCGTGTTTCTTAGGGAAACTGTTGAACAATTGAATGAGCTCCCTCATCAGATGCATGAGTTTACATTTGGTGGTATCAAATGGCTACCTCTCTGTGGATTGTGGGAGGTAAATAGTGGCTACTAGTGGATATATTAGTAGTTTACTGCTTGCTTTTGAAGACTGGGCTGCTTCCTTATGATTGACTGAATAAGAGTTGCCTATATTATCCCTCCATTTGATATTTGATTTTCAATGTGAACTATTACATCTCTCTCTCTTTCTATCTCTTCTCTTTCTCTCTGAAAATGGTATTTGTTCTGTAATAATATTTTAATATTTAAGACTTGTTGGGGAGAACTACCCCAAAGCAAGAAACTTGGAATTATATGACCTTCAAATAAAAATCTGAAAAATACATTTTATTTTTAAACTATTTCTAGGTACATTATGTACTTAACAAAAATTCCCTTCTGGGTAGTCATAAGACACTTCATTTACTAAACAGCTGAGAAAGAAATTTATAATTAAATATAATTGAATATGTGTATTTGCATCTTCCATGAAACTTTTCAGGAACATATGTAACCCACAAAATGAAGCTACATTGTTGTTATCACCTAGTCATTTGTGCTTATGAGGAGTGCTGCTTTGTGGATAGAGGGTTGCCCTTAAAGTCAGAAAGACCCATGTGCTATCTTACTTCTGACACATACTAGATGTGTGATTTTGGAAGTAACCTAGCATTTTATTATGTCAGACAAGCCCATATGACAATCAATTTCATATAAGTTTCTAATCTGCATTGGCAGAAGCAATTCCCCCAATGAGAGTTAGGTATGCTGAACAAATATTTGATTGAGATACCCTTCCTTCCTCTCCCTTTCCACATGTTACTACTTTTTTATTTTTTTAAGTTTTGTTGATATCTTTTTAAATATCACAGGCATTTGCACATTACAACATATTGAGTTCTACTATTTTTAAAGGAAACATTTTTAAATGTAGCACATTACTTTGTAGCATATACAAATCCCATGCAGAAAATTGCATGAGGAAAGAGTTTGAATTAGATGACCTTTAAGGTCTCCTCCTATGCTATGAGTCTAAAGTTCTTTGAAAAGTTCTTTTTTAATGTCTCTGATATAGGAGTAGAGTAATTAACATCAACTTCAATACTCCAAAAAATGTATACATGGTTGTGTTCATACTCGTCTTTCAAGTATAGCCTCCACCATCATCAGGAAAATGAATGGGTTTGAAAATGTAGGGCAGTGGGAAGTGGTCTATCTTTGCATTTATTCAGTCATGGACACAAATCCCTACTGATCAGTTTATCAACAAAAAGTCACTTAATTTTTTGTCTTTCATCAACTTAATTCTTCCCCTTTGACTGTGTTTAGAGGTTTTTTTTTGTTACTGAAATCAAGGCCAAATAACAGAGACCTCAAGAGGAAGAAGAAAATTGGATAGAATAGGAAAGCTCATTTTCTTAGCTTTGTCTTCCAGGGCAGATAATTCTTGAGATGTGTAGCCAATCTGCTAATGACAAGACTATGGGGAATTGATCCATTGGTTTTATGAATGACTTGAAAGATAACGCTGGATTGGAGGGCTAATTAGTTCACCCAGCTGGTCATCTTTTATAAGATAAGAAAGCCAAAGTAGGGACCTAGATGGGCAATTAATATTCATGTTTTCCTCTGACTAAATCAATAAGGTCTGTTATACTGTGAAGTTTACTGTGTCATGAGCACTTTGTCTAAGTATATACTGTTTCAGTTTAGTTTTTTCTCAGGTCAACTTGGCTTTAAAGCTGAAAATGTTTTATAGAAGGGCAATTAAAATGATGTCTGGTGGGAAGGACTGTGGGCATAACACTTCGCAAGTTCTAGACAAAATCAGCCAGTTTGGATAAGATGCATTTCCTGCCCTGAAGGAGTTTACAGACTAATCAGCTTTAGACTAGCACTTGTCTATAAAAACAAAGGAAAATGATGAGGATTTCTTCTGAGTAACTGAAGTTGAAAGGGAACATGACTAAATCTATCAAATTGTGAAGGGGCTTAATGGGATGAACTTGTACTTTATTCCTATAAAATGAGAACATCATATTCGTGAGACACTCCTAGAAGCTGGAAAGAGGAAAAAATTAGGATAAATGAAAGAGCATACTGCTTCACAAAGTGCAAAATTAACTTAATGAGCTAATGTTATGAGATTGTATGGTCTGGAAATAAATAAATACATTTAGATAAATTGGCGAGTAATGGACACATAATAAGTTAAGAGAAACTAATCAATTTTCCATTACTGGAGAAACAATGCAAACTTTTGCTGAATGAATTTTTTTAAAGTTTTTTTTTTTAATGGATGAATGCATGAATGAATTTAGACTACAATGAATTAATATGCCAAAAATAAAATATTACTATAGATGGACCTTGGTTCAAGTACCAGCTCTAAATGCATGGAGAAGTAACTTCTACCCCTCCCCCACTCCCAATTTTATCCACTCTAAAATGATATATTAGGAATCCTACAAGAATTCTGCCATTAATCCATGGAGGATCTGTGATTCCTTCAGATGGGATACTAAGGTATATACAGTCCTTACATACAAGTAAATAATTATCCAACTATGACTTAGTAGATAAATCCTGGGGAGTTGACAGAAGTGCATAAAGATCGTTTGTCTTGCTGAGGGTAACAGACTACTAAGTGTCAGAGATGGTCTGTGAAACTACATCCTCTGATTCTACTACTACAGCTTTTTCCCCTCTTCTAGAAATAAAGGCAGCATTTAGGATTTTGAAAGTTTTTCTTTAAACAGATTTTGCCTGAGTAATTATGGTAAACATGATTTCTCTAAGTCATCTCTCAACTCTCATTGCATTATTTGTGGAATTTGATGTCTAATTTCTTCTGAAGCTGACTTAGGTTAAAAATAGCCCTCAGCATACTGAGCATTTATAAGACTTTGTCACACATTATAAAACCAATTATTTTCTTGATGTGTGAAATATTGATGAAATCAAATTTTCTGAGCTAGAAATTTATTCTCCTGATTTTAGAGATATGCACTCTCAGGCCCAGAAAGAGGAAATAATGCACCTTGTTATTGGTGTTGTTCAGTTGTGATTGACTCTTTGTGACCCCATTTCATGACACTACTGCATTGTTGGTGGAGTTATAAACTGATCTAGCCATTCTGGAGAACAATTTGGGACTATGCCCAAAGGGCAGTCAAACTGTCATACTCTTTGATTCATCAATGCCACTCCTAGGTTTATGCAGAAATCTCTTTGCTGGTGTAGGATTCTCTTGCTTTGCCCATGCTTGGATCTGGGTCACAAGTCTGGGTAGCAGTCCTGGGGCGAGAAGGAGCACTGGCAGGGTGGGGCTTGTAGGGGCTGTGGAGAGGAAATCCTCCTCACAGTTCCAAGACAGAAAAGAGTGCTTGCAGTCACTCATGGACCAGAACATAGGCCAGGAAAGAAGTAAACACCTCACCCTTGATCATAGCACCTTGGAAGAACTGAAAATTTTCAGGTCCCTAGAAGTATCTCTGAAAACAGCTGCATAAAACCCCTGAAGATTGGGACAGTACATTCTCCACACTGGAAGCAGACCTCTACCTTAACAAAGAGTTTAAAACTCAAGTAATTGTCTGGGATAATGAGCAAGCCTTGCAAAAATAGTCAGACCATAGAATCTTTGGTGACAAAGAAGATCAAAACATACCACCAGAAGAAGACAACAAAGTCAAAGCTCCTACATCCAAAACCTCCAAGAAAAATATGAATCAATCTCACACCATGGAAGAGTTCAAAAAGGATTATGAGAACCAAGTAAGAGAAGTAGAGGAAAAACTGGGAAGAGAAATGAGAGTGATGCAAGAAAATCATGAAAAATAAGTCAATAACTTGCTAAAGGAGACCCAAAAAAACCTGAAGAAAATAACACCTTAAAAAATAGCCTAGGGGCAGCTAGGTGGTGCAGTGGATAGAGCATTGGCCCTGAAGTCAGGAGGACCTAAGTTCAAATCCGGCCTCAGACCAAAACACTTGACACTTACTAGCTGTGTGACTCTGGGCAAATCACTTAACCCCAAGTGCCCTGAAAAAAAAAAATAGCTTAACCCAAATGGCGAAAGAGGTCCAAAAAGCCAATGAGGAGAAGAATGCCTCAAAAGCAAAATTGGCCAAGTGAGAAAGGAAATCCAAAAGCTTACTGAAGAAAATACTTCTTTAAAAATTAGAATGGAACAGTTAGAAGCTAGTGACTTCGTGAGAAATCAAGACACTGTATAACAAATTCAAAAGAATGCAAAAATAGAAAACAACGTTAAAAATCTCATTGGAAAAACAACTGACCTTGAAAATAGATCCAGGAGAGAGAATTTTAAAATTATTGGACTATCTGAAAGAAAGGATCAAAAAAAAAAAGAGCCTAGACATCATCTTTCAAGAAATGATCAAGGAAAACTGCCCTGAAATTTTAGAACCAGAGGGCAAAATAGAAATGGAAAGAATTCACCGATCACCTCCTGAAAGAGATCCCCAAAGGAAAAATCCTTCTAATATTGTAGCCAAACTCCAGAGTTCTCAGGTCAAGGAGAAAATATTGCAAGCAGGCAGAAGGAAACAATTCAAGTATTGTGGAAACACAATCAGGATAACACAAGATTTAGCAGCTTCTACATTAAGGGACAGCATGGCTTGGAATATAATATTCTGGAGGGCAAAGGAGATAGGATTATAGCCGAAAATCACCTATCCAGCAAAACTGAGCATAATGCTTCAGGGGGAAAAATGGGCATTCAGTAAAATAGAGGACTTTCAATCATTCTTGATGAAAAGATGACTTTGAGATGCAAGGCTCAAGAGAAACATGAAGAGGTAAACAGAAAAAGAAATCATAAGAGACTTATTAAGGTTGAACTGTTTACATTCTGCATGGAAAGATGATATTTGTAACTCACGAGTCCTTTGTCAGTATTAGAGTAGTTCAAGGGAAAATTATATATATATATATATATATATATATATATATATATATATATACACACACATATACATATATACATATATATGCATAGATAGATAGAGGACACAGAGTGAATTGAAGATGAAGGGCTGATATCTGGAGAATAAAATTAAGGGGTGAGAGAAGATTATACAGAGAAGGAGAAAGGGAGAGGTAGAATGGGGTAAATTATCTCACAGAAAACAGACAAGAAAAGGCTTTTACAGTGCAAGGGAAATGGGGGAAGGTGAGAGAGAATGAGTGAATCTTACTCTCATTGGATTTGGCTTAGGTAGAGAATAACATACACACTCGATTGGGTATGGAAATCTATCTTACCCTACAGGAAAATGGGCATGGGGAAGGGGACAAGATAGCAGGAGGATGATAGAGGGGAGGGCAGATTGGGGCAGGGAGTAATCAGAAGCAAACAATTCTGAGGTGGGAAAGGGCAAAAGAGAGAATAGAATAAATAGTGGGTGGGACAGGATGAAGAGAAATATACTTAGTTTTTCACATGACTACTATGGAAGTGTTTTGCATGGCTACACATGTATAACCTGTATTGAGTTGCTTGCCTTCTCAATGAGGGTGGGTGGGGAGAGGGAAGGGAGAACATTTGGAACCCAAAATTTTAAAAATAAAAGTTAAAAAAATTGTTTTCACATGCAACTGGGAAATGAGATACATAGGAAATGGGGTATAGAAATCTGTCCTGCCCTACAGGAAAATTGAAGGGGAAGGGGATAAGAGAAGGGGGCGATGGATAGAAGGGAGGACAGATTAGGAGAAGGGGTACTTAGAATGCATGCCATCTTGGGGTGGGGGGAGGGAAGAGATGGGGAGAAAATTTGGAACTCAAAATCTTGTGGAAGTGAATGTTGAAAACTAAAAGAAATAAATTAATTAAAAAGAAAATAAAACTACTTGGCATAGTCAAAGAAATAGAGTGGTGGATCAGTGGAATAGGTTAGGACACATGACACAGTAGTTGATGACTATAGTTATATACTATTTGATAAACCCAAAGACTCCAGCTTCTGGGATAAAAAAACTCAATATTTAATAACAACTGCTGGGAAAACTGGAAAATACCATGGTGGAAACCAGGCATAAACCAACATCTTACATCATGTACCAGGATAAATTTAAAAGGGGTACACAATTTAGATGTAAAAGGTCATACTATAAGCAAATTAGGAGAGAAGGAATAGTTTACCAGTCAGATTTATGGAGAATGGAAGATTTTATGACAAAACAAGAGAAAACAAACATTATGTAGTGCAAAATAGATTATTTCAAATATATTAAATTGAAAAGTTTTTCACAAACAAAGCCAATGCAACCAAGATTAGAAGGGAAGCAAAAAGCTCAGAAACAATTTTTACAACCAGTGTCTCTGATAATGGCCTCATTTCTAACATATGTAGAGAACTGAGTCAAATTTATAATACAAGTAATTCCCCTATAGATAAATAGTTAAATGATATGAACAGGCAATTTTCAGATGGAGAAATTAAAGCTATCTACAATCATATGAAAAATTGTTCTAAATTACTATTTTAAAAATTATTTAATTTATTTTGATTTATCGACAATCACTTCCATATGCTTTTGAGTTTAAAACTTTTCTCCCCCTTCCTCCCCACCACCTTCTCCAAGACAGTGCACAATCTGATGTAGGCTATACATATACATTCCTATTAAACATATTTTCACATTAGTGATATTGTATGTAAAAATTAGAACCAATAGGAGGAACCACCAGAAAGAGGAAACAAATCTCAACAGAAGAGAAAAAAAAAAGCAATTCAAATTCCATAGTTCTTTCTTTGGATGTGGATAGCATTTTCCATCACGAGGCCTCTGGAGATGTCTTAGATCCTTGTATTTCTGGGAAGGGTTAAGTTTATCAATATTAGTCATCACACAACATGGCTGTTTATGTGTACAATGCTCTCTTGGTTCTGCTCACTTCACTCAGCATCAGACCATACAGGTTTTTCTGAAGTCAGCCTCTTCATCATTTCTTATAACACAATAGTATTCTATTATATTCATATACCACAACTTGTTCAGCCATCCCCCAATTGATGGGCATCCTCTCAATTTCCAGTTCTTTGCCACCACAAAAAGAGCCACTGTGAATATTTTTGTACATGTGGGTCCTTTTCCCATTTGTATGATCTTTTGGGGATATAACTCTAGAAGTGCTATTGCTGAGTGAAAGAGTATGCACATTTTTATAGCCCTTTGGGCATAGTTCCAAATTGCTTTCCAAAATGGTTGGATCATTTCACAACTCCACCAACAATGCATTAGTGTTCCAATTTTCCCACATTTTCTCCAACATTTATCATTTTCCTGTTTTGTCATGTTGGCCAATCTGATAGGTGTGATGTGGTACCTCAGAGTTGTTTTGATTTGCATTTCTCTAATCAATAGTGCTTTAGAGCATTTTTTTCATATGACTGTAGATGGCTTTAATTTTTTCATCTGAGAACTGCCTGTTCATATCCTTTGACCATTTATCAATTGGGGAATGACTTATATTCTTATAGATTTGACTGAGTTCTCTATATATTTTAGAAATGAGGCTCTTATCAGAGAGGCTGGTTGTAAAAATTCTTTCCCAATTTTCTGCCTTCCTTCTAATCTTAGTTGCATTGGCTTTGTTTGTGCAAAAACTTTTCAATTTAATGTAATCAGAGTTATCCATTTTGCTTTTTGTAATGTTCTCTATCTTCTGTTCGATCATTTGGCCTTTGTCTTGCACCTAAGAGTCAGTTGCTAAATGTAGCACTGGAGGATGCCTCTTTTGTTTCCTGTGTCCTCTGAATCCATTCTATCTCCTTTACACCTTCTAATTTGTAAAAATTAGTCAGTTATCTAGAGTGGCTAGGTGGTGCAATGGCTAGGACAAAATACATGCCCTCAGAATCTCCTGAGTTCAAATCTGGCCTCATATTCTTTCTAGTTATGTGACCTTGGAAAATTCATTTGATCATTGTCACCCTCAGTTTCCTTAACTACAAAATGGAGATAATAATAGCACTTATCTCCCAGAATTGTTGTGAGGATAAAAATGAAATATTTGTAATGGGCATTGTAAATCTTGAAGAACTGTATAAATTCTAGCTATTTCATTATTATTATTGTTAATAATAATCTCTATGAGCCCTGATTATTTGAAATAAATAACTCCAGCAGACAATAATCATTTATCAATCTTTATTTTCTCTATGGTGCTTATAACCTGCTACTGTTTTTCAAACTCACACTACATCCAATTTCTCTGATGCTAAAGACTATGATCTTTAAAATAACCATAGGGTCTGTAACCAAAAGTATCATTTTATTCATGTGGAAACATCATATAATCAACAGAGCAGATCATTTAAAGGCTTTTGTATACATGGTGATGGTAAAATAAGTAGAAGCCACCATAAGCAGCATTTTACAACTAATTGTTTAATGAACCACTTAAAATTTACCTTCCCTATCTGGAAAATGGAATATATTAATGATTTTGGTCATTTTTCACTTAATAGAGGAAAGCTTATAAAAGGAGCCATAGAAGACTTACACTTTATAGAAAGAGCTAAAGTGTATGTGTGTGTATACATATATATACATACATGCATACACACATATACACACATACATACATATATATACACACATATATATACACACACACATACATATATATATATATATATATCATGCTTTTCTACCCCCCCAATATATACACACTAAAATTCTCAAATATTTCTAGATAAATAAAGTTCAGCAGAATTTCTTTTTCATCCAGATCAAAATTAAATGAAAGAAACACATGAAGAGCAGAGCAGCCATTATTCAATACCTGAAAAATTAACTACTACTCCCCTTTGCTTCCATCTTATGCTCTCAGACTTTCTCTGGAATTTTTTGAGAAGTAAAAACTAAAATGTTAATAATTCTGGATATATTTCACCCAGGACATTAGAGGTGAGGCAACAGTAAAGAAATATTTGTGATCGTATGAATATGAATTATCTGTTTTCACTTACTGTAGAAACTTGGACAAAAAGTATTTTGGATTCTGTTTTCTATGTTTATTTCTAGGCATATATATGTACACATATATATATATACACACACTTATATGCATATATACACATATACACACATATACATACATATACCCATATATACATACACACACACATTAGAAGTTATCAGGATAATTGGCTTTTCAAGAGATGCTATTACTTGGAGAGCTAACTCTTTTCGAGATTGTAAAATTTAGCCAGAGCAGGTTAAAGCTGAGTGACCTTAAAGAACATCTCACCTTACTGGATATTTTCAAGCAAAGACTGGATTAAGAGAAACATCTTTTCCAGGGAAAAAGAGGTGAAGTATCATTGTACTTGGCCACATCTGACCTACAGTGTATCATTTTGAGTACCACGGTATAAAATATCATTAAACTGAAGAACATCTATAAATGTCAACCACAAGGGTAAATAAATGTTCTTCAGTGCATGCCATATGAACAAAATTTAAAGAATCTTGAGCTATTTAACTTGGAAAAGAGATTTAACATACTATGATAATTTTATTTAAATGTGGCTGTTCATTAAATAAGAAATTCCATCTACCCACTCTGGGCATTTTCACTGGCTGTCTCCAAGGCCTGGAATTTTTATCCTCTTGTCTCTGTCTCCTGCCCTCCTTGACTTCCTTCAAATCCCAGTTAAAATCCCACCTTCAATATGAAGGCTTTTCCAATCCCCTTTTATTCCAATGCCTATCCTCTGTTGATTTTCTCCAATTTGTCCCTTACATCTTTTTTGAAAATAGTTGTTTGCATGTTGTATCTTCCATCAAATTGTGAGTTTCTTGAGAATTCAGATTAATTTTGTTGCCTTATTTTTATTTATAGTACTTAGAATAGTGCTTCACATATAGGAGGCACTGAATAAATGTTTATTGACTGATGGACTGACTTAATTAAGGGACATTAATTCTTCCAATCTTTCCTCCCCCCAAGGCATTTAGGTTTACATGACTTGCCCAAAGTCACACAGCTAGAAAGTGTAAAGTGTCGGAGACCAGATTTGAACTCAGGTCCTCCTAATTCCAAGGCTGGAGATCTATCCATTGCACCACTTAGCTGCCCCTAACTCTTCCAATCTTAAAACTATATTATAACACAGTAATCATCAATTATTTGGTGCTGGGTAAATTTTTTTTCCCAAAAGCTAAATGAAGTAGACTAGAGGAGGAAGAACAAAAAATAATTGTACTCAATAAGTCAGAGCTCATTAAATGAAAAATATACTCTGTAGGAAAGACAGTCTTATTTAATAAGAAATTCTAGTAAAATTAGACAGCATCCTAAAAGAAATTAGTTCCACAATAAACTCACAATAGATACATGACCTGAATTTAAAAGATAGTACCATTAAAAAAAAGAAGATAACAATATCATGTACCTTTCACAGCTGTGGCTGGGAGGTGAGTGGGATTAGGGTCAGATAAGGTAAGTTCTTAACTAATGAAATGATGTAAGTAATCATAAAAGATAAAATAATTTCAGATAGATTAAATGTAAAAGCTTTGGCCTGAACAAAATAATGCCCTTAAGAAGAGAAGTGATTGAGAAAGAAATTTTTGCTTCAAATGTTCTGACAAGAGATTGATATATGTGTTTAATATTTTTAATATTTTTGCATACACATGTATATCTTCAAATGAAAAGTCTGAGCCATCACCTGATAAACAAGTGATTACATATTCTCTTTGAGCAGTCCTCAAAAAATTATAAACTATTGACAACAATATGAAATGATGTTCCTTATAACTAATAACAAGAGATATGCAAATCAAAAAAATTCTTGGGTTTCATTCCATGACCAGCACATTGGAAAATACGACAAAAGTTTAGAATAGTCAATATTGGAAGGGTGATAGAAAAGCAAATATACTAAATGCTGTTGATGGAGCTCTGCATGAGTGTAAATATTCTAGAAAACATTTTTGGAATTATGTGATAAAAATTACTGAACTGCCCCTTCTCTTTGATCCATGGATTCAGTTTCTAAACATATAACACAATGAGTTCAGTGATAAAAAAGGCTACATGTACACTTTAATATCTATAGAAAGCTTTTTTGAATTAGGAAAAAAAACTGGAAACAAAGGTATCCCTTGAATGGGAATAGTAAATTAATTGTGGTTCAGAAATAAAGGGCATCTAGGTATTGCTGTGGCAATACCTAGAGTGGCAGACCTGGAATCAGACTCATCTTCCTGAGTTCAAATCTGATCTCAATGACTTACAACCTCTGTGACCATGGACAAGTCATTTAACTCTGTTTGCCTTAGTTTCCTTATCTGTCAAATGAGCCGGAGAGGGAAATGACAAAGCACTCCACTATCTCTGCCAAAAACAAAACAAAACAAAACCCCAAAAAACAAATGGGGTCACAAAGAGTCAGCTATGATGGAAAACAACTGAGCAACATAAAAAAACAAAGATGATAGAACATTAACGTCCTGCAAGAAATGAGTATTTTGAATAAATTGAAGCATAAAAGACATGAATAGATAAAAAATGAAGTCAGCATAAAAACTACCCACAATGACTACAATGATGTGAGTAGAGTAAATGAAACAGTTGAAACTGAATAAGATTATAATGACCAAGTTTGCTCCCCAACTCTCCCCCCTAAAAAAAATAGAAATATGAGAAATTACCTCTTACTGTTTTTTTTTTTTTTGCTGAGGTGGAGTATAATTTGTGGGGAACCCTGAACATAACATCAGACTTTTTCCATAAAGTAATTAGTTTTGCTTGAAAGTTTTTCTCCTCTGCATTTTTCATTATAGGAGGTGATTCTTTAAGAAAGGTAGGTTGAATATATTGATAAATATATGTAATAAAAATGAAATAGATGAAAAATGTATTAAAATTTCATAAAGACCAAAACCCTAAAGCCATTTATACTTGCCATGAACACTAAAGATAGTAAAAATAGTTGTTTTTTTTTCTTAAGATGAGTGGCAACTGAAGTCATTAATATCAAAGTTGGTTAATTTTAAAGCAATACCATATTAAAAGGAAAATAGCAGGAATCAACATATGTCCTCAATTATAAGGGAAAAGGTAAAAAAAGTGTGTGAATTTAGTAAAATAATATTGAATCAAAAATTATGAATATGAAGTATTCAAAATAATGTAAAAGATTTGTATGAAATGGTACAGAATTAAGAAAGTAGAGACCAAAGAATAATTGACACAATGACTATAGCGATATTAATGAAAAAAATATTAAATGGCCAAGCAATATTGGTCAGATAGAATAAACAATATTGATAACAATTATTAAAGTTAAAGTTTGTGCACATAATTCCAGATAAGTTTCAAGAAGAGGAAGGTTTAGGGACAGCTAGGTTGTACAGTGGATAGAGCACCAGGCCTAAAGTCAGGAGGACCTCAGTTCAAATCCAGTCTCAGACAAAACACTTGACACTTACTAGCTGTGTGACCCTGGGCAAGTCACTTAACCCAATTGCTTAATAAAAAAAGAGGAAGGTTTTAATTTGGGGGGGTGGAGGTGGAGGGAGATAGTATCTCTCCTTGGAGTAGATGGATGGTCATAACAGATAGAAGATTAGCTAGGATTAATTATTTTACATGTGTTTTCTCTTACAAGAAATATGATCTTTATTTTGGGAAATATTGAGCCAAAATTACTTACAAAAATATTAAATAAGATAAGCAAAATAAGGCAAGAAGAGATCATCAAACTGACTTCCAGTAAATCATATTGCCAATTCATAATTCTAGTTTCTAGAGTATTGAACACTAGAAACTAAACATGATCACTTAGTCACAAGGTGAGATTTTGAAATATCTTGACTAAGAAAAGAGCAATTATTGGATTAAAGACATGCAAATGTCTCAGTTTTTATAATGAAATAGGGCATAGGTTCTTCCAACCAAAAGATAACGAACTTTACTTGAATTTTGCTGGGAATCAACAAATGGATTTTGAAAGTGCTTCTGTACTAAGATGGTGGAATTGAAGGAAGGAGTACAGCTCAGTTGTGTCCCACCATTAGAAAAACCTCTTGTTTAACTACTCACCCTTAGACCAGCAGTATATAAAATCCAGATTTCACTGAAAGGCTTCAAACCTCAATGGTAACTATTCCCAAAAACAAAAACAAAAACAAAAAGCAAAGCTTAGATTAAAAGAGAAATCATTAGATGAGAAAAAAAATCTTTGTAAAATTTTTCACTAATAAAAGATTTTTTTTCAAAAGAAATAAGAAACTGTCTCTAATTTTAAGGAAAAAAGATTTATTCCCCAATTTATACATATATAAAGATATGATAGAGAGTTCTCAAGGAAGAAATCTAAGTTGTCGATTGCCATATGAAAAAAATGTTCCAGATAGCTACTAATTAGAAAATTGAAATTAAAGCAATTATGATATTTACCACACACTTATCAGAGTAGTGAAGATAACAAGAAAGGAAAATGCCAAATGTTGGAGAAACTGTGGGAAAACAGGCATGCTGATATAATGTAGATAGACCAATTAATCAGTGTACCATTTTGGAAAATGATTTCAAATTATATGCTAAATCTTTCTAAATGATGAATGTTCTTTCACTCAGCTATTCAACTGTTAGACCTATGCTCAAAAGGGATCAAAGAGGAAAACATCCTTTATGTAGAAATTGAAAAAATCCACCAATCACCTCCTGGAAGAGACCCCCAAAGGAAACCTTCTAGGAATATTGTAGCCAAATTCCACACTTCCCAGGTCAATGAGAAAATATTGCAAGTAACCAGAAAGAAACAATTCAAGTATTGTGGAAACACAATCAGGATAACACAAGATTTAGCAGCTTCTACATTAAGGGACAGCAGGGCTTGGAATATAATATTCTGGAGGGCAAAGGAGATAGGAGTAAAACTAAGAATCACCTATCCAGCAAAACTGAGCATAATGCTTCAGGGGAAAAATGGACATTCAGTAAAATAGAGGACTTTCAAGCATTCTTGATGAAAAGATCAGATGACTTTCAGATACAAGACTCAAGAGAAACATGAAGAGGTAAACAGGAAAGAGAAATCATGAGAGACTTATTAAGGTTGAATTGTTTACATTCTGCATTGGAAAGATGATATTTATAACTCACGTCTCCTTTGTCAGTATTAGAGTAGTTGGAGGGAAAAATTATATGTATGTATATATATAGATAGATAGAAAGATATATAGATAGAGGGCACAGGGTGAGTTGAAGATGAAGGGGTGATATCTGGAGAATAAAATTAAGGGGTGAGAGAGGATTATATGGAAAGAAGGAGAAAGGGAAAGGTAGAATGGGGTAAATTGTCTTAAAAGAGGCAAGAAAAGGCTTTTACAGTGGAGGGGAAATGGAGGAAGGTGAGTGGGAATGAGTGAATCATATTCTCATTGGATTTGCCTTAAGGAGAGAATAGCATACATACTCAATTGGGTATGGAAATCTATCTTACCCTACAGGAAAATGGTGGGGAGGAAGGGGACAAGAGAGCAGAAGGATGATAGAGGGGAGGGCAGATTGAGGGAGGGGGTAATCAGAAGCAAATACTTCTGAGGAGAGACAGGGTCAAAAGAAAGAATAGAATAAATGGGGGGGATAGCATGAAGGGAAATATACTTAGTTTTTCACAACATGACTACTATGGAAGTGTTTTGCATGACTACACATGTATAACCTGTATCAAGTTGCTAGCCTTCTCAAGGAGTATGGGTGGGGAGGGAGGAAGGGAGGAAATTTGGAACCCAAAATTTTAAAAACAAAAGTTAAAAAAATTGTTTTCACATGCAACTGGGAAATGACATACAGGAAATGGGGTATTGAAATCTATCCTCCCTACAGGAAAATTGAAGGGGAAGGGGATAAGAGAAGAGGGGGAGAGATAGAAGGGAGGGCAAATTAGGAGAAAGGGTACTCAGAATGCATGCCATCTTGGGGTGGGGGGAGGGATGAGATGGGGAGAAAATTTGGAACTCAAAATCTTGTGGAAGTGAATGTTGAAAACTAAAAATAAATAAATTAATTAAAAAATGTGTATATATGTAAATATACATATATGTATATGCATGCATTGATACTAATATAAACATCTGTGCATACACACAGTTAAATACATATATATGCATATATATATTTACATCCTATGCCTATGGTATTCTAGTCTATTGACCAGGTTGAAAAAGAAACTACAATTAAATCTAGTATAAATGGTTATTGTCAAGCTTATGCTAGCAGTTGGTGATTGTATTGGTTTATATATACAATATATACATATATGCATATGTATATATGGATCTAGAATTAAATTTATACATAAACACATGCATATGCATATACATGTATATAACTGTGTGTACACACAGATATTTATATTAGTATCAGTGCATGTATATAGACATAAGATACCTGGATATTGGCAAGACCAATTTCATAGTTTTTCATGACATACTTGAATACCAGATGGAACAAAGTAGATCAAATTGTACTTCTGTAAAGATATTTGGACTTTGTTTCATGACTTGACCCAAAGAATCATGATAATTGAGTTAATATGAAGTCATATCTGCAGTGTAGTGCCACAAAGCATTATATTTGGCTCTAGGTATTCAATATTTAATCAGTGATGTAAATGAATACAGATTACATATTTATAAAATTTTCTGATGTTAGTTAATGTATTTGACAGGATCAGGTAACAGAAATGACATAATGACAGGATCTCAGCCTTGAGAGACATCTCAGAGGTCATGTAGTCAAGCCAGTACTTGGCCAGATTAGAATGGTGATATTTAATATAGATGAATATAGCATGTATTTTTATATTAGGATCCAAAAATATCAATCAGCTATATAAGAAAAGGATTGGGGAGGAATGGGTAGACAACAGATCTGAAAAGGAGTTGGGGATATTAAAGAATTCAGAGGTTAATATGATTTAACACTATGACATAGTCAACAACAATAATAACTAATGTCATCTTAATAATAACTAGACTACAGTAATAGAAAAAATGTTTTCTAGACCAAGTGAAATAAATAATTTCACTCAACTCTGTCAATGGTAAGAGAGAGCAGAAGTATGTCCTTGAGTTCCAAAAACATAATTGAAAAAACTTTTGATAAAATGGGCCATTTCCAAAAAGGACAGAAATTATAAGGGAACGGTGCACCTTGTATTATAAAGATTTGTTGAAGGAATTAGGAATATTTAAGCTTAAGAGGAGGAGGAGATTTAGGACCATCATTTACAAATTCTCTTTTCTAATGTCTTCATTTTACATTAGGTGCTTTACATTAGGTGCTTGGATACATCTCAGAGAATGGAGCATGTCTCAGTGTTAGATAAATAGCTTGTGACTACATCAATGTTATTAAACTCCAGTTAGTTTGAATGGCAAATTCATAGTGCATAATCTTAAGGGCCATCACCAATACTACATCTCTTTTGTTTTAAGAAGCAGACAAACCATTGTGGGGATTTGGGGAGAGAGAGGAGCATTGCTAAGAAGCAAATGAAAATTGAATTAAAAATTTTGCATCATCCTTGGGGATGCAATCGTTGTTTCTATTATCACTAATTCATACTAAATGATCTTATACAATATAATATCCAGATCCTCAGTGAAACTAATATATTTTTATAAGGAGGAAAAAAGTGTTCCACTAAGTAGCTGTTTCCCATCAAGTCTTTTTTATATATAACTTAAAATTTTTTTCTACATTTAGAAAATGAAATAGTGATGTAAAGGCTCGTTAAATCGTAGATTTAAAGCTGGATGAGACCTCACACATTAATGGTAAACCTGTACTTTTACAGAAGAAAGAACCAAGGCAGGAAAGTTGAAATGGTTTGCCAATGGACAAACAGGTACCAAATGACAGCCAAATTTTGAACCTAGGTACTTCAACTACAAATTAATGGGTTTCTAAAAACTTCACCATGTTAATCCAGGCCTTTAAATGTCTGCTTTAAATTGTTAGATCCTTATATTGAATATCAGTTGTATCTCCAATATAATTGCCAGAGTTTCCATCTTAACTTTTGTCCTTCTAAGTTTACAATTCAATATATAAGAGAAACTCTGCTGCAAAGCACAACCAATATAGAACTGTGTAACCAAATAAGTTAATGCACTGTAGTTGACTTAAATCTTTTAATACTAAAGTTAATTGTCTAAATTTTCCATCATTATTTTAAGATGATGATTACCATATGTAATCACATGGATTCTTAGAGGTTATGAGGTTCAATCGAGGGGTTATATATTACTTGAGCTCTCATTTATTGCTTGCTTTTCTGTGAATAGAGCAGGAGGAACCATAAATCAAGTAGCATTTTATTTAATTTGGAAAACATAGAAAACTAAATAAGTGGGGAAAGTAAAGCAACAGAATTATCCTTACCTCCCCTTTTCTGCCCTTATACACA
>NW_020954619.1:41359968-41369442 GCF_900497805.2 Vombatus ursinus | reverse complement strand
TACACAACCAAACATTGTCTTCCACAGACTCATAAGTTAATCAAAAAAGGTTTGGAACCTTCACTATAAGAAAATCACTAGATTCATGCTTTAGGGTGTAGGGTGTGTTCAGGGAAGACTAGTACCTCTGGTGTGAGGGCACCAGGTATGCTTTCCACCTTTGGTGTCCACCTGATCCACCTAACTCTCATCTGTGGCTCCAAGAAGCTTTAACATGAACAGAGACCACACCCTGGTAAACCATTTTGGCAGATGGGAAGAGGGTAACTAACTCAGCAGTGAGTTAGGCAGGTGTTTCCCCCAAGCATATGAAGACTTCCTCTGGTGGAATGTGTAGATGAGAACAAATTTTTCCAACGGCCATGAAGGCAGCTAAAGATTAGAGTGTGGTTAGATATTGAAGACACCAGCGACATTCATAGCATCTCAAACCATCACCAGACACCTTGACTTTCCCCCGCCACTGGACTGTGATGACTGAAAGAGAGAGTGAGGCTGATGACTTTGTGCAACTCTGTCTCTTTTAAATTCAATTTACCCACAAATCAAGGCATCACCCATACCATATCACCATTTTTTAACTATCTCAAAGTCCTGTGGTGACAGGCAAATGATGAAGCAGCAGGTGCAGATACCCTGGGAGCTGAAGTCACAACCTTATACACAGGTAGCCCAGGCTAAAGGGTTGTCTTCTCGCTGGAAGCTGTCATAGGATTCGGCAATCCCCTGGGGTCTGAGCAGCCTTTTAAGGATTGCACTGCTCACCTCCTGGTGAGCTAGGGAAAGGAAGGAGCTAGAAAAGGTACCTAAAATTTCTCTGCTTACCCAACCCTGGCCTGATTACTGCAGCAGGTGGGAATCCCACCTTGTGGTTGAAACACACACAAAAAAATGTACAAAAACATCTGCAAAGATGATTTTACTCACCATCAGTACATAGAATGTGTGCACACTTATAGACAACAAATAATCCAGGAGACCTGAAAGACAAATAGCTCATGTAATGAGAGAACTCAGCAGGTATCACATCCATCCAAATAGCAGCCCTGAGTGAAAGAAGAATGGCAAATGAAGGCCAGCTTACTGAAGTCAGAGCTGAAAACAAGTTTTTCTGGGGTGGCTGCAATGAAAGTGAGTACTGTGAAGCTGGTGTAGGTTTTGCAATCAAAGCTAATCTAATTAACAAGCTTGTATATCTACTAAAAGGACAACATGATTGCCACTTGCAGGAAAATGTCATGCCACCATCATCACTGCCTATGTTCCCACCACAATGAACCCTGATAAGTTCAAAGAAAAATGTTATGAAGACATAGAGACCCTTATCATCAATGTGCCAAAAGAGGACAAACTTATAATTCTGGGTGTTTTAATGCTAGAGTGTGCTCAGACTACCAGGCATGGCAGGAAGTCCTTGGGAGGAATGGAGTTGGAAACAGAAACAGCAATGGTCACTTACTACTGAAGACCTGTGCATCTTATGACCTTCTCATCACCAATACTGTCTTCTGTTTACCTAAACAATGATAAAACTTTGTTGCTGTACCCTTACAGAAAACATTTGCATTTAATAGACTGTGATTGTAAGGAGAATAGAAAAACAGGATGTGAGAGTGACAAAGGCAATGTGTGGTGTATAATGTTGGACTGATCAGAGACTTTTCCTTTCAAAGCTAAATATTCACATTCAACAAAAGCGGCAGTCCTAAGGCAAAATGGCTACCAGAAGAATTAAGGTCAACAGATTGGAACACTTTTCTGTAGTGGAAGAGTTTGTTGCTAACTTGGAGGGAAAGTTGAGGCAATACACATTTGGCAACAGTGGAACAGTAAAGGAGTGGGCAGCTTTCAGAGATTTGGTACATAGCACTGTATTTGCTCATCTGGGTCAGAACACTCACAAACTTCAAGAATGGTTTGATGAAAATGATGGGGAAATTCAGAAGCTGCTAAATGAAAAACAAGAACTGTACAGGGTTTTTACCAGTAGAATAGTTCGTCCTTCTCTAAGAAGGTAATATTTAATTCCATCAAAAGTAAAGTACAAGCAAAGCTTAGAGAGATGCAGCATTCTTGGTTCATTAAGAAGGTAGACGGAATTTAGTTTTATTCTGATAGTAACCATATAAAGTGCTTTTATGATGCCCTGAAGGCTATTTAGGAGCCAAAGACCTATGCTGCATCTCAACTACTCAGTGCTGATGGAGCCACATTGATTAGTGATAAGGAAGTGATTCTAGAGAGATGGGCTGAACACTTTCATAGTGTTCATAGACTGACGTTATTCAATGTTGAAGCCATTGACTGTTTATCTCAGGTTGTTGTCAATCCCTCCCTAGCTGAAGTTCCCACTGAAGAAGAGGTTTTGAATGCCATTATGACCCTTTTGTGTGGCAAAGAACCTGGTGCTGATTCTATTCCAGCTGAGAATTATGAGGTGGGGAGTCCATTGCTGAAATTTTCCAGGTTATACGGCAAGAGAAGGTCAGTCCCCAGGAATTCAAGAATGCCTCCAGTGTCCATCTCAATAATGGTAAAGTAATAGATTGTCTTGTGACAGTCCCAGGGGGGTCTCTGTCTTAGTCATTGCTGGCAAGATTTTTGCCAGAGTCCTCAATAGGCTGATCCTTCACCTGGAAGATGGTTGTCTACCTAAGAGCCAGTGTGGCTTCAGAAAGGGCTGAGGAATGGTTGATATGTTGTTTGCTGCCTGACAACTCTCCAGGAAATGCCAGGAGCAGAACAGAGGTCTGTATACAACATTTGTACACATGACCAAGGCCTTTGATACTGACAGTCTTGAAGGCATAGGGAAAACTATGTCAAAATTTGATTGCCTGGAGTTCATCAGTATCATATGTCAATTTCATGATGACATGCTTGCCTGGTTCTGGATAATGGATGATGCTCTCTTGCTTTCTTAGTCTCCAATGGAGTGAAACAAGGCTGTGTGCTTGCTCCCATGTTTTTTGCAAGATGTTTTCAACCACATTGTCAAATGCCTTCAATGAAGATAAACACAACATCAAGGTCAGCTATCACACTGATGGCAAATTATTCAACTTGAAAAGGCTACAATCCAAAACTAAATGGGAGGGAGTGTTGGTGCACAAATTTTTTGGTTGCAGATGTTTATGTACTCAATGCAGCCTCTGAATCTGAGATGCAACAAAGGATAAATTGTTTCTCTGCTGCTTGTGCTAATTTTGGCCTAACAATTAATAACAAGAAAACACAGATGCTCCATCAACCAGCACCCCACCAACCACACGTGGAACCATAAGTTAAAGCAAATGGAGAAGTTTTGAATACTGTGGTTAAGTTCACTTACTTTGGCAGTATACTTTCCAGGCATGTACATATAGATGATAAGGTTGAAGCATGCATTACCAGAGCTATCTCAGTGTTTGGGAGACTCCAGATGAAAGTGGGGGAGAGAAGAGGTATTAGACTGATTACCAAACTGAAGTTCTACAGAGCTGTTGTGCTGACATCATTATATTCCTGTGAACCCTGGATAGTCTACCAGTACTATGTGAAGAACCTGAATTGCTTCCATTTGAATTGCCTTAGGGAGATTCTGAAGATTACCTGGCAGGATAAGATACCAGACACTGAAGTTCTTTCTTGAACTAAACTGCCAAGCATTCAAACTCTATTGCAGAGAGTGCAACTCTAATGGGCTGGTCACCTTATTCAAGTGCTAAGCATATGTTTTCCAAACAGATTATTTTACGGAGAACTCACACAGGACAAGTGTTTACATGGTGGTCAGAAAAAGAAATACAAGGATATTTTTCAAGGTATCTCTTAAGACCTTTGGAATTGATTATGTGACATGGGAGACTCTGGCACAGGACTGCCCAGCATGGCATGCCCTCATCAGAGAAGGTACTGTGTTCTATGGACAAAACCGAATTTAAGTAGCTCAAAAGAAACGGGCGATGTGCAGATTTAGAGGATCCACCCTATGTGTTGACATAGCCTATTTATGCCTGACCTGTGGCAGAGCATTCCAAGCTTGTATTGGTCTGATCAGCCACAGCCGGACACACTGTCACTTGACTCAAAAATAGTGATGTCATTCTTGGTCCTCTTCAAGAACGAAGGATAACAACCAACCATCCAGACTCATGCTTTGAGATAAGAAGTGGTTTAGGCTTCAGTCCTCTCTGTAACTGGGAGACTCCATGCTGGAATCCTCATGTCCATGTTTTCTGGGAAACCAACTGTAACTTCCTCTTTCTCTGCCCTGCCTCCCAAAGTACATTTGGGTGGCCCAGAAGATTTTGCCTTATAACTATGCTCATGAAGCTCCTCTGAGTAGTAGTGCGCCTCCAGAGCTTTTGTGCCCTGAAGCTTTGCTCCTGTTGCTTTCTGCCTCTGTAGCTACCATGAAGTGAAGATCCATAAGCTGGTCACAACTCAACTACTTCTGTTGCTGGTAATCACTGAAGTCCCTGCTTCATCCCCATGGCATCATTGTTACTAATGCCACAGTTACTGCTTTGGGGATATGCCATCATTTAAAGGGAGACCATCTGATACTGACATAATTTTTCAATGTCATTTTTCAGCCTTGTAGCCTGCAGTGGCTAGTGAGTTTTTGGTACCTGGAGATTAAGTCATGGTCAGAAAAGGAGAAAATAGGTAGCTATAAAATTTATAGACTTGATCTTTTGAAAGATATACCCTCAACCCTTACTCCTGATTAAATTTTGTCAACCATATTGTCTCCTTCTTCATTGACACTGACTTATGGTGCAAGTAACATTCTTTCTGCAGACAGGAAGGGATAAATACATCTTCCAAGTTAAAAAAAAATCTGATTTAAAATGCAAAAGAATGCAAACTTAATGGTAAAATTTTTAACATTGTAGTCAATGATTGGTGGGGTGCTACTTTGCATCTACAAGTATTCCCTACCTTTAAAGCACATCATATAATTATACCTTTTTTCTTATACTCCCATATAGGATGCTATTAATCTATGAAAAACACAGTCCAATGTTCCAATGACTGTAACAAATCATGGTTGGATGATGTGTCTAGATTTCCAAAAAAGAAAAAAAAAGAGTCCCTGCCTCAATTTGATGAATCTTTTCAGAGAGCATTGATCAGCATTTTTAAAATCTGAACTGAGTTTGTAAGAGACTTTAGTTTTCTCATGACCAGGCATGAGTCTCAGTTTCTTATTCCATTCACCTTAATACTGTGTTTTTATTTACATAAAGATGCATGATACCATCTACAAAGGAAATATCAAATTTCATTTGTTGCCCTGTGTGTTCTTCGCTTATTAAAGTGAAGTTCTGTTTCCAGAACTCTAAAAGAGGATTGTGGAAAGGGTCATAGAGACCACTCACCTCTATGGCTATCATACATGCTTCTCAATTGTATGTGACTTGGGTATTCTTTGGGGCAGAGATGCCAAAAAGATGGGTTTGTATTAGGTCCCCAAATATAAAGGGACTGCTTTTGTTTTTATCAGAATAGAAACAATTAAGCTTATTATCTAGTTGACAACAAAAGGATGAGGGTTAGATGTCTCATTTAATTGCCATAAGGAACTCCCGCATGAAGAAACTGCCTCTACCAAAGCAGTTTGAGACCTTCTCAGTCTTGGAGAGTGGCCAAAACACTAAAAAATCAAATGACTTGCCCATGGTCACGCAGCCAACTGTGACATGGGCAGGAGTTGAACATAGTTCTTCCTTGATTAGAGGCCAAATCTCTATCCAGTATGTCATGCTGCCTCTAGTTAAAATGGGGAGCTTTGGGAATGTTTCTTCCTTTCAGGTGGCTATACCTCAGAACAATACATCTTTGCCCTTGCCCTGCCCTATTCTTCTCTAAGTTGTGGCCTCCTCAATTGTGGTTTAACTATTTTGCAGGGACTATATTTCCCCCTTGCTCAAATGGAGTTTATACACCTTTCATCTTTAGAAACTAATTTTTTCAGAAGTTGAATTGTGAAGGAATTTGGGCTTTTGTTGCCTGCCCCAGGCCTAAAAATTGCTAGATATTTCTCTTCTAAGACCTGTTTGAAGACATGACTGAAGACATGAAGAATTGAGAATGCAGATCAGATCAATAACACTGTAGTTTTCCTTCTAAGATACTCACGCTATTTGCCTGGGCCTTCACTACACATGAAACAGAAATAGGAAGGACTGAGTTTACCTAGGAGGCTATTTTATGAAAGGATTCAGGTATGCATGTCCATTTTTCTTAATTGATTTGATTCCTGAAAAATTATGAACAATGTGGAAGAAACAAGATGTTGGAAAACTTGCATAGTGAGAAAAGCTATAGTCTAGGAGCCATTCCATGTCCTCTGGAAAGTCATTTTCCAGGCTCATAGAATCTCCCAATTTGAAGGAATCTTCATCTGAAGGATCCATACCCATACCCGAATAGAATATTCCTTTACCACATTCCTGACAAGGGTTATCAGATCTCCTCCTTCAATCATTTTATCAATTCAATCAACATTTATTAAGTGCCTGCCATTTCCTGGGCACTGTGCTAAGTGATTCATATCTTTGGTAATGGGGAATTCACTCTCTATTGAGGTAGCCCATTGTAGCACTAACTTGTGACACTATAATTGTTTTTTTCCCCTCTCCTCTTTATAGCTTTCACCCCTCGCTACTAGTTCTCTTCTCTGGGTCTAAGTGGAGCATGTCTAATCCACTGCCCCACCACATCCCTTCATATAACTGAAGTCTGTTATTATGTTGCCTCCCAAGTCTTCTCAAAGTCAGGCTAAACAATTCTTTCACCCAATTGGATTAAATGACTTCTAAGGCTGCTTATTGCCCACATTTTCATCCTGTGATTCTTCAAAATAGACTTCAGTCCCCAACCCATCCTATTTGACCTCAACAACAGGATTTTCACATCATCATTCTGCATATAAAGCCTCCCAATGCTACCCATGTAAGTTAACATTTTTGACTTATATGTCATTTTATTGACACATGTTTATTTGGAAGTAGGAAGTTGTGGTGTTCTCAGCCCACTTTTTCCCCATACACAAACTATTGTCTAGCTCAAGTTTCTTCATAGGGTTGGTCTATGCAATATCTAAGGTCCCCTGTCAAGCTTTCATGATTTAGTGGAAGGCACATTGAATTTGGAGCCAGCAGAAGCCTGGCTTCAAATATTACCTCTGGTACTTATTGATGTGTGAGCATGAGAAAACTATTTAACCATGTATGTATATGTGTATGTACTTACACACACATATATGTGTGTCTACATCTATCTATCTATCTATCTATCTATCTATCTATCTATCTATCTATCTATCTATCTATCCATTTGTCTGTGTGAGATAAGTGCACTAAGCAAGCAAAGTGGGTAATTTTTTAAACTATTTTGTCTAAGTAGAACATTCTCATCTTCAATCAAGAGTTTTTTTTACCTTTACTTCAAGTGTAAGAGTGAAACTCAACTGTATTTGAGCACACAGTGTATATACATAGATCTTTTCCTAGAATGAGAGCCTTTGTACTCTGTAGAAATCCCACTACCCATTTTGAACCCCAGGAGAATGGCTCTAGAAGTCTTGGCCAGGAAAGTGAGGCAATAAGCGGTTGATTTTACTAAAGGGTCATGTAAATATGCTGCACGCATTCAGCTTGTTACAAGAAATAAATGCCAAAAGCAACAATGATGAGCATGAATTAGGCCACTTTTGAGGCACATGCCCAAAACAGTTTAAATGCTTATTCACTGGTTTTGTCTGAGAACTGTCCACCTCCTCCCAAAACTAGCTAATAGGTATTATGCATTTTCTTATATATATACATTTTGCCTTTTCCATTTGAATGTAAGCTCTCCGAGGACAGGGAGTAGTTTTCTTTTTGCCTTTTCAAAAAAAAAAAAAAACTCCAGTCCCTAGCACATAGTTAATATTTCATAAATGCTTATTGTTTTATATATTTATTTAATGATTGTTTCCCATGTCTTTAAGGAAAATATAATATTTCTCAGTCTTCTTTGAAACTTACTCATAACAAATACTTAATTCTTTGTTTTTTATTCATTCCTTTTTTTTTGGTAAGTAGATAAAATAATAATATTAGGGATCATTTAGATAGCACTATTTACAAAGTATTTTCACATTTAAGATCTCATTTTGTCTTCATAATCATACTAGGAGGTGATATAAAAATATTTTTCTCCATTTTACAGATGATAAAATTGAGCCTTAAAGACATTGTGATTTGCCCAATGAATTATATTTTCTTTTCAAAGTGACGAGTGATTTCTTTGCTGTATGAAATTCCTTCATGTGGGAGCTCCCTCCATAAACATAGATGAGAATCTCTGCTATAATTTGCAATATTAAAGAGTTTCATGCAATAATGAGACTCAGTCAGTAAATAAATATATTTAAAATACATACTCTGTGCTATGCAGTATGATAAGCACCAGGGATATTAAAGAAGATACATACACACACACATATATAGATAAATAGATAAAGATACATATCATTTGCATGTATACCTATATGATGAATGGGAGATAATCAACAGAGGAAAGCCCTTAACATTAACTGGGACTGGGAAAGCCTTCTGGCAGAAGGTGGAATTTTAGTTTTGACTCAAAGAAAATCAGAGCTGCCAGAAGGCAGAATGAGCAGGGAAAGAATTCCAGCCATGGGGGTCAGGCAATGAAAATTCACAGGTTCAGGAGATGGAGTTGAGAGATGGACTGTCTTACATGAAGAACAGCAGGGAGATCAGTGTCATTGAATCACAAAGAATAGGGGTAAGGTGTAAGAAGATTGTAAAGAGAGGGGGAGGCTGGTTTTGAGGGACTTTGAATGCCAGATGATTTTATATTTGATATTAAGGTAATAGGGAGCCATTGGAGTTTACTGAGGGGGCAGGGGTATGACATGGTCAAAACTGTGACACCTGAATAGAGGATGGACTGTAGTAGTCCAGATGTGAGATTCTTTGCCCTTGGTAAAACAGCCTGGCAACTAGATGGTACAGTGGAGGGAGTGCCAAGCCTGGAGTCACAAAGACTCATCTTCCTGAGTTTAAATCTGGCCTCAGATGCTTACTGGTTTTATGACCTGCAGAAGTTACTTAACCGTGTTTGCCTCAGTTTCCTCATCTGGATAATGAACATTCCAGTATCTTTGCCAAGAAATCCCCAAGTCATATTGTAAAGAGTTGGACATGACTAAAAAATAATTGTACAATACAAAAATCACCTATAAGACTCAGGTTTTGATCCCAGGGCTCCCTTAATCCAAGGCTAACTCTTTACACACTAAATTACCCTACCTGTCTTTGGTCAGTGTGACACAACCAATAAGTGATAGAACTAGGACTTAAATCCTAATTTTGTCAGTAATAGTCTAATGTTCTTTCCAGGATCTTGTGCTACTCATTCCTGTAGTACACACACACACACACACACACACACACACACACACACACACACACA
>NW_020954619.1:41302452-41359958 GCF_900497805.2 Vombatus ursinus | reverse complement strand
ACACACACACACACACACACACACACACACACACACACACACACACATCTACAGATATATATAGATATCTAGATCTAGATCTCTGTCTCTCACTCTTTATCTATCTAATCTATCTATCTATCTATCTATCTATCTATCTATCTATCTATCTATCTATCTCTCCATCCATTCATCCAGGAAAATCACACCTTTCAAAAGAGCTTGCTCTTCTACTTCCTGTCTCCTATCTTAGCGAAAACAGTGTAGATGATTCTCATTTTGGAAACCATTGAATTCTACTGATATATAACTGCATTATGCATTCAGGTCTCAGTGTAAGTGAAATATATGTAGCTGTCCTTGCCCTGGCAAAGTGCTTCCTGACATGTGCTAATTCCTACTGCGTGTCATTTCAAGGGAGACATGCTCACATACAGAATAGCTCAGCTCATGTTAATATTCATCATGCCTGTCTCTTGCAGAATGCATATTGATGAAAGGTTATCCCAAAATTGCAATAATCCAAGAATGCCATTTTTCACTCTTACTAAATATTTAACATAATATTATGTCACATAATCTCATGATGTATAGTCCAGGATTGAAAAAAAAAGTGAAAGAAAAACTAATTTGCCCTAAAGCATATTTTTTTCATTTTGTCTTAAAAATATACCTTAAATGTTATGTAGCTTGACTAGATAAATAGGTTTCATGTTCTCCCATACCATCATTATTTTAAATGGCAAATTTGATTCTCAAAATGTGATTTTTGGTCATTGTTTGGTAATAAGAAAATTAAATATCTCCTTCATTTGTCACTTTTACACCATAGTGATCCATATTATTTTGAATGCATACATTTAAGTGATCTAGGCTAAGAAACAAAGTCTCCTTGGTTCTGGTTACCGTTCAATAGCATCTGATAAGTCTTGATAGAAGACTGTGACTTGCTGTCAGATTACAGATACCTTTCGGAATCTCAGCAGTCTCTGTGGCCAGCATGCAGTCCTACTAATCCAGCCTTTTCTACTCCTTCCACGTGTCAGAGAATCATGATAATGAACCAGGAAGCGGTTATTTGCAGCTGCTGCAATGGACAGAAGTAGTTGATCATTTTCTGTTTAAATGAAAGTGCAACAATAAAAACAGAATTACCTGTGGTGGCTTTGAAGGCTCTAAAGTATGGATGGTATGTGGCAAAATGAGGTCTGACCAGCTAAGGCCTCCATATGGAGCACCAGACAAATCCAATCCTAATGATTCTTAACATAAAATGATTCTCATTGGTTAGGGTTACCACATGGTAGCCTGAAGACACGGGCATACAGCCCATGGTCTAACTGACCACTACATAAATGCACAGGTGACCCTTTTAAGTTCAGTAGGGTGACTGAACAGAAATGGACTCTATTGTGACAAAAGCTGCATTCTGCTAGCTGAGTCATGAGGATGGCTTATATAAGTGCACAGAGGAAACAGTTTTTAAGTTGGAAGATGGTCCTATTTACTGTTTTGAAACCACTCTAGTATAGTAGTACTGTGGGGAAGGCATCATGGTGGACCCGAAAGAATACTTGATGTAAAGGGACCTAGGTCCAAATGCTGATTCTTCCCCTTGCATGGTATAGTGAAGAGAGTAGTTGACTTGGCCTAAGATTCTAGTTTTGACCCTTAATAGCTGAGCAAATCACTTAATCTTTCTGTTTTTAAATGCATAAAGTAAAATACATAGGACTGCAAAGGAAAGCAAAGGTTAGTAAAAATAAAGTTGTAATTTTTTCCCTACCTAATTCATAGACCCTCTGAATTCCAAGGGGTATGTTGGTCCCAGGTTAAGAACCATTGCTCTATTTTTATTGTTATTCAATTGTTTCAGTCATGTCTGATTCTTTGTGACTCCATTTGGGATTTTCTTGGCAATGATACTGGGGTGGTTCATCATTTCTTTCTCTAGCTCATTTTACAAATGAGGAAACTGAGGAAACAAGGTTAAATGACTGCCTACAGTTACACAGCTAACAAATGTTTGAAGCCAGATTTGAACTATGGGCTTCCTAACCCCAGGTCCAGTATTCCATACACTGTGCCAACTATCTGGACCTTGCTCTGTATCCTAATCTAATTCAATAGTTGTCTCTGAGGTGGAGGAGCTAGGACATAGGGAGAGGTATATGGTGGCAGGTTGTGGACTCCAACTGTGCCGTGGAGCTATTAAAGTCAGAGATCGGTCATTGTTAGCACTAGTAGTGACATAAACTGGAGGCTCTGCTGTTATATGCTCACATTCACTAATTCTGGTATTCAAGTTAACTGACCCTTCCATAGAAGTGTGTCCAGTATCCCTTACGGATGTCAGAGCCAAGTCAAAAAGCCTAGACCTTGTCAAGGTTTCAGGAAACACAGTTTCTATGTTTTTGGCAATTTGCTCAGAAAAGGTATGCCATATCTCTGCCCCGATGACTATACAGAGTTGAATTAAAAGTTCTCTTTAATCAGCATCCATAGCATTGACACTTGGTAATACTATCATGTTTATATCAGAACTTTTTGCAGAGTAATTTTATCTGTGTCCTTCTGTTCTCTCTTTGTCTCTCAGTATTTTTACCTCTCTGGTCCTTTCGAAAGCTATCTGATAAAATAATTTCTAATGCATTGTTAATTACTAGTAACATATGTGTGTATATCAGAGTGTGTGTGTGCATGTGTGTGTGTGTTGATTCAGTCTAACAAATAGTTCTTTTAGTTGTATATGTCTAGTGGAATGGCTCTCTACTGGTAGCATTTCAGGCAGTTTGATAAGCAACAGGAGAAATTTTGGGGTACCATGACCGTCTCTGCTGATGTAAAAGACCCACTAACCTTTGTGTACATTTCACAATGAACTTTCTATTTGAAGAAGGACCTGTTGGAGAACTCAGGCTACCTAAATCCCCCATTATGCATTTTACTAGATCTGAGTAAAAGTAAATTAGTACTTTTTTCTATTTTTAAAACATCCTTAACCACATGGAGAGAGATGCATCCCTCACATATTTTGATTTGTGGAACACTACTGTAAAGCCATACCTGCTGCCAAATGTCTCCTCTCCTAGTATGCCTTGTCTTAGACCTCTCCACATTCATAGTCTGCAATTTGGTGACATGTCTGATTTAGAAAAGCAAGTTTGAATGATTATTCCTGACCAACTGGAGAGTATCCAGAAGAGGGCCACCATGCCAAAGAAGATTGGTTAAAGGAATTTGGTATGTCAAGCTTCAAGCAGAGAAGACTGGAGGGTTGAAGGAAAATAGCTATTTTCAAGTTATTTGAAAGGCAATCATGTGGAAGAGAGATTAGGCTTGTCCTTCTTGGCTCAAAGAGACAGATTTTGGAGGAGTGAGTGGAAGGTGCCAAGAGGCAGATTTAGTTTTAACATGATGAAAAATTAAAAAACAAAAACAAAAACAAAAACAAAAACAATAAAACCTTCCTGATAATTGGACCTGTCAGAAATTGGAAAGGTCTGCCCAGAGGAGAGAGCAGATTTTCCCAAACTGAAGATCTTCAAGTAGAGGTAGGATGATTACTTGTTTGACTTGTTATAGAAAGGACCTTCATTTCAGATAGGTATGAATAGTAGATTATGGGACCTGTAAGGCACATGCTAGGTTTTATATTCCCTGAACCTAGGATTTTCTTAAACGTAGATATTTAAACTAAGGTCACCTATGTCTGGCATTCTTTCTGATGTGTGAGGTAGCAACGTGGCATAGTGGATAAAGTATTGGACCATGAGTCAGAAAGCTCTGAATTCAAACCTTGGCTTGGATACTTACTAGTTTTGTGACTCAGATAAGTCACTTCACCTCTATTTGTCTCAGTTTCCTAATACATAAAATGGAGCTGATAATAGCCCCTGCCTCACTAGGTTGTTGTAAGGATCAAATGAGTTAACATATGTAAAGTGTTTTGCAAACCTTAAAGTGCTCCATAAGTGGGAGTTATTATAGTTAGCTAATATAGCATATTCCCTGATACAAAGATGGTTTTAGGAAACACTGTTCTTTCTATTCCCATGAGCACTCAGTAGATTCACAATGCCCAAAATACTCAGAGAATAAACGTGGGAAGGCATCCGGTTTTGTCCTACCTGACTAATGTCTGTCTTTTACATCCTAGGACTTCTTTCCTAATGATCTCTCATCCTATAAAAATTTACCTTTACTGCTTTATTTCCATACACAAGTTTTGCTTTATTGGTAACTAATTCTAATCTGATAAACACATTATTAATAATAGTTAATTTATTATAGTTAAAAGTTTATTAATAGTTAAAAGTTTAGTGTGTTATCCCTCCCAGAAAATATTTTTCTTTTTTAACTTAGATCTTCAATACCTTCCATGAATGGAAACGGTAAGAGTTACAGGTACTTTGGATGTTTGATAGAGTATCCTCATAATCATAGAGATTGAAGGGGCTTTAGAGATCATGTAGTACAACCCTTTATTTTACAATAAGGAAACTGAATTTCCAAGAATAGTAGTAGATCACATTTAAGATTTACAAAATTCATTCCTTAGAACAATACTGCAAGATAGAGCAAGTTTCATTATCCCTATTTTATAGATTAGGAAATTAAGATTAGGAGGGAATAAAATGAATATCCCATGGACATAGAAGTAATAATTGTCAATTTACGTATTAGGGCCCTTGTTGTTGTTTGGTCATTTAAGATGTGTTCAATTCTTTATTACCATATTTGGGATTTTCTTGGTAAGGATACTGGAATGTTTTGCCATGTCCTTCTATAACTCATTTTACAGATGAGGAAAGTGAGAAAACAGGGTTAAGTGAGTTGCCCAGGGTAACAGAGCTTGTAAGTGTCTGAGGTCAGATTTTAACTCAGGTTCTCCTGACTCCAGGCCCAGAACTTTTTCCAATACACCACCTAGGTCATTTCAAAATTTATTTAAATTTCCTTTTCTTAAGGTCACACAGCTAGCAGATAGCAGAGCCAGGAAAAGCTATCCTACCTCCCTAATTACTACTCTCCAGTCTAAAATAATATTTTGGTGCATAGAATTTTTAGGATCTTCCTAAGCATAGTAGAGAAGCAGTCATTTTACCTCTTTGTGAATCCCCATTGTCTCTAGGCTATGTTGTTCAGTTGTTCTAGTCATGTTTGATTCTTCATTTGGGGCTTTCTTGGCAAAGATACTGGAACAGTTTTTGCCATTTCCTTCTCTAGTTCATTTCTTACAGATAAGGAACTGAGGCAAAAAGGCTTAAATGACTTACCCTTCGGTCACAGAACTAGTAAGTATCTGAGGCCAGATTTGAACTCAGGAAGATATCTTCCTGACTCCAGGTCCTATACTCTACTCACTGCAAACTATCCACTGTGTCATCTGACTGCCCCATCTCCAGGACAATCCTTCCATTTTTACTTTGGATTCATGTATGTACAAAAGGCCAAGAACAGTGTCTTCAAGACCACTACAACTCTCAGGTTCCTGGGCCTATCCTTTTTACTGGGGAGTTTATAGGAAGCCAACTTGCAGATCCCAAACCAAGTTAATTCCCACTCTGTAGAACTCATTTTTACCATGAAAACATATTAAGTATGAAATGTAATGATTATTATTATCATTATTATTAATAACAATAACAATAATAATAATAACAACACCATAAAGTTAGCATTAAGGAGAATACCTAATTTTTTTTTTACATTTTGGTGACAATAAGTTATATTGTTTTGAACTGGGTAGATCATAGGCTTAACTAGCATTTCTGATGTTTTTACATTTTTAAGAAGGCCTCAGAAGCAATGAAATCTGACAATATTTAGTAAGAACCTAGTATATACTAAGTACCAGGTATAAAGCAAGCACACATACACATGCATACACAAACATACATCACAAATGATAAAAAGCAACCCCTGCTTTTAAGAAGCTTATCTTCCACCAATCCACTCAGCAGCAAATATTCTAAAGCATCATACTATCTGAGGGGAGTGACTTTCTTCTGCCACCTTAGAAACTGAGCCCTAGGACTGCCATATAGGGAGATCCAGAATCTACTGGATGGCTAGATCAATATCCTGAAGCCCTATTCTCAAGGTCATTTGGAGCTTTCTCAAGACATAGAATTGATTTGGTAAATTTTGATTGGAAACACAGAATTTTCAAGGTAGGAAAATATATTGGAAATCATTCTAATATCACCACCTACATACATAGATACATACATATACATATACACACATGTATATGCATATACATATATACAAGTATGTATGCACATGTATATGTATATTTATACATATACATATACACACATACACACACACATATGGAAACTGAGTACTAGTGAAGTTAATTGATTTGACCAATGTGTCCTGAGCATTGGACCGTAAGTCAGGAAGCCCTGAGTTCAAATTCTGCCTTATAATTTGTGACAAAGGAAGAATCCAGGTCTTCTAACTCTCTGTTACATGTGCTTTCTAACATATCAAACCACCTCACTTCATGGCTTTCTAGGCCTCTTGGATATGCACAATAGGATATCATCCATGCAAAATAAAGCCCTTATTAATTAAATGCCTTTGACTGTAGACATTTCTTCATCTATCCATCCATTCAACAAGCAGCTTTGTCATATCTATGACACAAGAAAGGAATGATCAGAATTGTTATCCACCAAGCTTAGAAGGTTTCTCCTTTAATCCATCTAATTAAACAACGTTAGTTAACTTTAAGGCTCAGCTCAAGTGCCACTTTCCACAAAAACCTTATTCAAGTACATTGGTAATTAGTTCATCAGTACAATATTCCAAATCACTCAATTGCCAAGGATTTACTTTACTTTTACTTATCTTTATATAGGTTGTTTTTCCCCAGTAGAAGGTGAGTTCCTTGAGGATAGATCCTGTTTCCTGTTGCATATAAGATGCTTACTGTTTCTGCTCTCTGGGAAGAAATAGAAAGATTCTGTGGCATAGTTCTGTAGGACACCCTCGCTTTCTCTATAGGCGTTTTAGAATGTTTGTGACTTAATCTTCTCTCTAATAAAATATAGAAACTGTTTTATAATTTTAAACTATATTTACATACAAAGAATTACTTGCTTTCTCAGAATTTAGATAATTTGTGAGGTTTTCTGCTTAAACCAAATTACATCAGTGTCAGAACCTATTTAACATGACATGTACCCTCAAGTCCCATTTCTGATCTTGGTCTCTGGGGTCACTCGTAATATAAGACATAAGGTTCTGTTAACAAAGAGATGTAACCTATCCAGCTGCTGTTCTCAAGTATAGTTTTACTCTGTGAATTGTTTTGTGCATGCTACTTTTTCATACACTTGCATATAATCCCTGAATCATACAACCAAAATGAAAATATTTATCCCTCCTTACTTTGTATAATGACTTTTCCTTTTCTTCTTCAAAATTCTCCTCCTATTCTTCACCGTGCTATGAGCTTGGATTTGGGAACTTAAGGACTATGATAGAAGAACACAAACTCTGGCAAGTCTTGCCAAACTGGAAAACAGAAAGACTTTTGATTATGAGCTGGACAATATCTGTCTTCCAATGACCATTCTACCTATTTAATCAAGTCAAAACTGAGGATTAGCCATAAGGTAATATTTTTACTTATTTTCAGAGCCTTCTGAAGATAATCTACCAAAGCATGAAAGGTTTTAGTCCTCTTGGATGGCTAGTATTCACAGACCAATGATGTTATGGATCTTTGAAGTATTGAAACAAATTTACACATAAATAGATATAGTGTGTGTGCATGTGTGTATATACGTGCACACACATATATAAATACACGTATGTAAGTTTTCATTCATGTGTGTATGGTCAACACCCTTTATGCAACTTACAGTTTCAGTAATTTGAACACTATTGAGAAATTATATTATTTGCCTAGGGTCACAAAGCCAGTACGTGAAAGGCAGTTTAAACCTATGTCTTCCTAGCATTGAGGCCAGTTTTTCACCTATTACATTATGCTGCCAGGCAGATAGATATAGAGGTAGAGAGATAGATAGACACATAGAAAGATACACAAGAAGAGGAAGGAGATTTGGTCTGATCCAACTCAGTTGATATTGTCACAGGAACAATCACAAATGATGAGGTATTAAAGTATTAATAAAATGACAACTTTGAATTGGAAAGAAGCAACATCACTTGATAAATAATGATTGCCCGAGGACCTGAAGGATCCTTAAAAGACACATTCTAGTCAATTTGAGCCACTTGAAGAAAGTTAGCAGTTAGGGAAGACCTTCTCTCTTCACATCTTGGGTAAAGGAGATTTTCTCCCTTCTCAAGGCCATGGTATATACTTGAGAAGCTACTTTTCAAGAGGGAGGTGCCTTATATAATATTTGGAAAGGAAATTTGATAGAGTTGCAAGTATAGTTCATAGTATTAGATGATCATAGATTTAGAGCTATAGGGGCTTTGGAGATCATAGTGTCTTAATTTTTCATTTTGAAAATAAGAGACCTGAGGCACAGCGTGTTTGAATGACTTGCCTATGGGCAGAGAGCTAGCAAGTTGCTGAGGTAGAATTTGAATATGTCTTACTGATTCCACACTTAGTTATCTACCCAATGTGCCATGCAGCTGCTTCAGAGTAAAAGCACATACTAAAGAAAATGATAGAAAGAGGGAATTATTTACTGTTAGAAAATAGCTTCTCAAAGCTGACCTTCAGCAGCAAAGAAGAGAGCTAGCTAGAGACTAACGTGAGACGTAGCCCTATCACTACAACATAAAATTTACAAAGATCATATCCTGGGACCCCAACTAAGCAACCCAATCTAGCAAAGATGCAATACCTAAGAGAGAGCTTTTTGAAGACTACACAAGGGAAGAATGACTTGAACCCCAGCAGAGCAAGAGAAGTATTCTTACCTACCTGTTCATATGTAGAGAACACATGTCTCTATTCCATTGTACTCTAATTGTTCCCCACTCTTCCCCTGGATGCTATGTGTGTATGTGTCCTTCATGCTTCCAGGAGATAATGAATAATGTTTTTAGTCATTTTTTTTCTAATCTATCCTAGGAAATGAATTTTTCTAAGTGTCATTGTGTCTACTGGCTGACTGTTAATAGAATAATGCAGGTGTGAGCTTGTGAGCTGTAGTTAAAGAAGGAAATCATACAGGTGTGAGCTTGTGAGCAGTAGTCAAAGAAGGACAGATCCATAGGATACCCCTAGAATGCAAGGTAGCAGTCATTAGGTAGGTGCCATTAGACATCAAAAGTGCCAGTATGAATGCCCTGCCTCTCCCCAGGCTTTATATTTTCCAGGGTCATGCCACATGTAAATGTTAGTATAGTATATTAAAAAATATGTTGAATATCCACTATGTAATCAATTGTGTTAGCTGGTGATTCATAAATATAAAACGACACAGTCCCTGATTTTGAAATACTAATACTTTACAAGGAAAAATACAAAATGCATATAGATACACACAATACAAGGTGAAGTATGATGGAGGAAAAGTAAAGATCTAGACAAAGTATTCTAGGGAAACCAAAAAAGAGTTGATTACTTATAGCTGGTAGAATCAGGGAGGGGAGTGGGCAACTAAGATGAGTCTTGAAGGAAGAGAATGAATTTGACAGACAAAGATGTAGAGGGTGTAATGCATTACAGTTTGTTTCCAGTGTATTTACTGTTAGGATTCAAATCAGGAAGGGAACTTATTTAGTACTATCTCTTCACTTTACAAAGGAAGAAACTGAGGACCACAGAAGTTGTCACTTGTTTTAGCCCACTCATAGTAAAATGAGGGTTAAGATTCACACCCAGATCTCTGACTCAAAATTAAGTGCTATCATGGGGCAGCTAGGTGGCCCAGGGGATAGAGCTCTGGCCTTGGAGTCAGGAGGACCTGAGTTCAAATCTGGCCTCAGACACAACACTCACTAGCTGTGTGACCCTGGGCAAGTCACTTAACCCCATTGCCTCAAAAAAATTAAGTGCTGTCTTCACTATAAATAAATTATATTTTCAACCAAATAGCTTTCTAATAGATATTTCTTTGTCAGCAGTAAAAATCAGCTTCTTTTTGCAGACAGAATTTTCTAATGATCATTAGCAAACCAATGGTGTGAGCAGACAACAGATCACATTTGCAAAGGGCCCTACCAGGCTATATTTTATGTCTACATATTCAACTAATTGCAAGATCAGCTAACCAATTGTGCCTCAGAATAAAGGCCAGAAGTGGTCATGGTTAGTGAAATACATTATAATCCTTCTAACATATAATTTCGGCCTCTGAATTAGAAATGGAAGAAAATCTGCAACCACAAAAGGAAAATGTGGCTTCTTTCTCTCTCTCTCTCTCTCTCTCTCTCTCTCTCTCTCTCTCTCTCTCGACCACCCCCCACACAATGATTGGGCTACTGCAATTTCATTATGAACAGTTCTTAATTTCATAATTTGTCTTTTTTTCACTCTTAGGGTACAATCAAAGAAACCTTTGTGGGCATATTCTCTGGCTTAGTATAGGTGCAACTAGTTCATTCTGGATTGTTTAGCACTGACTGTTGTCTATTTTTTTTGTGTGTGTGTTTGTGTTTAAGTGTCCTCTAGAGTGAGAATAAAGGTAGGTGGTTTAACAACTTACTAAAGCCTCATTTATCCAAAGTCAATTTAGAAGATAAACTAAAGAATCCAAAGCAAAGTTGATTTTAGAAAGTAGCATTAAAAAAAAAAGAAATCTGAGTGGCTAAAATCTGTTGTGAAGTTCAAAGTTCAACTTTATTCCAAAAAGAATTCCTGAGCCAATGATCCAGAAATAGCTTATTACTCTTATTTTTATGTATAATTCCAACAAAGTGTTGTATATAATTTACCAGTCTATGACAAAGTAAACATAATAGATTCAAAGAATTTACTGGAGAAAAAGGAGAAGGAAGAAAAATTGCTTAAAAAAGACAAAATATAAACTAGCCAGCATAATTCTTAAGCAAATAGTTTTATATATGACAAAAATATTGAGGATTTTTTTTCAGAATAATAAAACAAATTGATCATAGATTATTTTTGTGGAAAAGGCTTTAGAAATAATTTAACCCAGCATGAAAAGGAGTCCAGAGAAGTAAATGACTTAGCATAAGCAATATTTTAATAGTGGCATTGAACATTTATTTTGATAATTGTTGTATTCTGAGCAACTAGCATAGTTACTAGTACGTAGCAAGTTCTTAATAAATGTTCATTGAATTGAGTCATCAAGAAAAGATGAAATTATATTCACCTTATTCTGCCTGAGAAAATAAGAAGTCTGTGATACATTTCAGAAAAAAAATCTATTCAAAAGAGTTGAAATAACAAAGTTTGGACATTCAAAATTGACTTATATGGGACAGCTCTATCCCTGATAATACACAGTGAATTATATTACTAAATAATGATTTTCTTGCTTTTTAAATATTATTTAATCATAGATAGACTTAGAGATTTTAAAGGAGAGTTCATATTGCCTTTTCTACTCAATCAAATGAGAACAGTAATATTCTATGTGTCCTCATCCATATGCCTTCTTGTCTTGTTAAAAATACTGGCAGTCATTTGGACACATCTCATCAGTCTCCTCTGTTATATTCTCTCAGAACTAGTGCTAGACAGCAGATGGGTGAAAATGTGCTCCAACCAGTCAGCCTCTCCCCAAAGATTATGTCCGTTATCTTTCCTAAACCCTAGTGCTATTAATTACCTGGTAGTGCTAGTAGATTATGACCTGCTTTGAAGAAAACCTGGATTAAAAAAAAAAACTCTTAATTTTCAGTTTTATCAGGGCAGTCTCATTGAGAGAGGGATCTTTCTTAGATAATTCTACTTCCCATAGCAATTATTCATTTCTCTTGTCTTAGTAAAGTGAAGGTATGTGCTTAATCACGTCTAACATTGGGCTGGTTTTACCTGGATTTTCAACCATCCCCATGTACTCTCTCCTTCCTAACTTACATTAGGATATTGTGGTGTTTTTGTCTTTCTTGTCTTTTGAGACTGAGATTTCCATTACACTTGCAGAATAATTTTTAAAGGGGAGGGAGGAGACAGACTGACACAGAGAGACAGAGGGGAAACAGTGACAGAGAGACAGAGACAGTCAAAATATGTTTACATATCTATATTTATATCTATATATAGCTATATCCATATGTACATATCTATCTATATCTTTATCTACATTTATCTATCTATATCTTCTACCTAGAGAGAGAGCCACATAGACAAGATAGAGGGAAAATTTGTGAACATTCCAAGAACAATATGTCTCAAATTAAGAATAGCAGCATTGTTTAGCACAAAGAAGACTTACGTATGGAACCAGAAGACCTGCATTCACATCTCTGGCTCTGATATAAACTCTTTATATGACTTTGGACAAAGGGTTCACTGTTATGCCTGCATTACAAAACTGCTGTAACTCTATGAGATAACATACATAAAGCACTTTGCAAACTTTGAAACACTATATAAATGCTATAAAATATATAAACTTTATGCACATACATATGCTTTTTAAATATGTGGTACAAATATAAATATTTATTAATATAATGTATATAAAATTTATCATGTATTTTCATGATCATTAGCTCCCTCTATTCTTTTCCCATTTACTCTCCCATTGTCAGTTTGGAAGCATAGAGAAGGAGGTCACACAGGACTAAGAGTTGTTTTTCATTTTTATCTCTCTTGTCATGGCCAAAGAATTCACCCCCTAGTAGTCAATTGATGGTGATGAGCTTCTTTGACATTTAACCAAGTTGATCTGTGGAGAGCAGGCACGATCTATTTCTGAGGTTATTCTAGAATTGTTTCTGACTTTGTAAGACAATACCTAACAAGAACTTGTACTTGGCTAGGTAAGTCTTCCAGAAGTCATGTTCACCTCCATTCTACAAGGAGGCATCTGAGTAGGATATTATTAAAGGACAATCATGAAGGGATAGGTCCCTTCTGGCATGGTTTAAGTATATGCTGAAAAATACTTAATAGCTTGCTGATACAAAAATTTCACAATTAATGTTTTGTTCCTTTGGCTTAAAGCTTACTAATATATTGAAATTCAAATTTACCAGAGAATAGCCTCAAGATAGTAAAAATGATTACCTCTATAACAGGTTTTTGTGCATGGTTACACTATATAAAATCATCACTTAAGAAAACACTTATGTGGGAGATGCCAGGGACCTATTTCTGTGAGAAGACATTCTTCATTTCCTTACCAAGTGAGTGGGAGCAGACACTTTCCTTTGGTATCATAACAGAAACTAGATGAATAATTAAATCTACTTGACTGAGGCAGAGTAGTTCTCTCCAGCAGCTTACAGTGTGTTTACTCATAACATGAGTAGAATGATTGCTTGGGTGGGGGTAAAGCATTACCCTAGCCTGCTTTCTTTAGGTCCTGTTGCCTTGAGAAATGGGCTATTTTTTTCATCTGTTTCATTTGTCCATTTATTTAATAGGGGTGCAGCCTTAAAACCATAGTTGCCATGGAGGCCAAGATTATAGTCCAAAGATTCCTCCCAGTTCAGCAAAGAAATCCTGAGAAGCTGGGTGCCAGGACACATCCAATGGTGGGGAGGCAAGGTTGGATTTAGAACTTGGTGAACTAGTCCTATGTAGAAACTAAGCTAAACTGTGAACCTCATCATTTTCCCCTCCCCAGAGAAAGAGTAGATGTATGGGGGAATTATACCTCAGGTGCTGGGGGTGGAGGGGTCATATATTTGTTTTTCCTATACCTTTCAAGTTAGTATTCCTTTGTAAAACCTAATCTGATTGTTATGTGGTTAAATGGTACTGGGATGCTTGGGTCTCTGAAAACTGAGGGAGCACAAACATTGAGGGTTTAAACTGAGAGCAGCATCTAGTCACCCCTCTCCTAAGATTACTGAAGAATCCTGGGGGAGGGGTGCAATGTTACATACTGGCCTTCAGGCAGTGGGGGCCAGAATGTTTAGTATGATACCTCAATAATATGGGAATGGCCAAGAGTAGGTGAATGGCCAATGAAAACCTCAAGTTTGTATTTATTTCTTTATGTTCTAGGGTATTTTTTCCTGTATTTTCTTTTCATTCAATTCAAAGCTCTTAATGGTCAGTTTATCTAGAAGTTATCTGACTCTGGGAGAAGTAATTTATGTGACCCAAACACAAAAGATCCTGAAATATCAGAAAACCAGTTTAAGAATTCACAATGAGAAACAGGATCACTTGGCAGACTGACATTTCAACAAGTGGGTTAAGACATCCATTTCCTCTAGGGAAGCCTATCAGAGTTTCAAAATTAACAATGACTAAACTGTTTATATTGTTTTATTATATAATTCTGATAATGATCTTGTACCCCAAAGGAAGTTAACGAAAAGAAGAAATGACCCATATGGACCAAAATGTAAATTACAGACTATAGTAACAAAAAGTTTGCAATAAATTATGAGAGGCTATGTCTCATAGTAAGAACATTCTGTACCATATAGAGAAAGACTTGTCTCTTACTGTGTGGCCATGGACGTGCCACTTTACCTTTCAAACCCACAGTTTTCTCATTTGTGAAATTAGGGGGTAGATTTGATGACATCTAAGGTCCCTCCCAGATCTAAATATATGGTCTTTTGATCTTATGTGTCCAATAGTAGGATAATGGTGGACAAATTATGCTATGTGTATGTAGTGGTGTACTGTGGTACCATAAAGAATGATGAATATAATGTATTTCTAAAATGTAAGAAGGCTTATTTTGCCTGATCAAATTTAAGAAAGAAGAACCAAGATAATAAACAAAATGTCTAGACACACAGGTTCCCAAAGTGGGTGATAGAGCCCCTTGGGGTGGGGCACTAGAACTATCTAGGAGGGTAGTATTTGAAATGACACAAATTAAAAAAAAACATTAAAGGGTTGAAGAAAGTAGATTTCCAGGTGGAGAGCACTGAGTAAATTTTTACAAAAAGGGGAAGTAAGTCAAATAAGTTTTAGAACCTCTGGAGCAATATAAAGGAAGGAAACATGAAGGCAATGAAGTTTATTTGAGATACAATGGATAACATAGGCCTCAATAACAAAAGAAGTCAAAGAACATCCTATTATAAAAATGTTAATTGCACATGCGGAAAGCTATATATTCTGTCAGTCACAATCACTAGATAAAATGATTTTGTTTACCTTATTTTTAATTTTTTTAATTTTAATTTTTAAAATTTTTTATTAATTTATTTTTAGTTTTCAACATTCCCTTCCTTAATCTTTTGAGTTTTATTTTTCCCCCTTTCTCCCCTCTTAACTCCCCAAGATTGCATGTAATCTGATATAGGCTCTACATATACAATCCCATTAAACATATTTTCATATTGGTAATGTTGTAAAAAAGAATTAGAACCAATAGGAAGAACCACAAGAAAGAAGAAACAAAACAAAACAGAAGAAAAATAAAAAGAGAAATAGTATGCTTCAATCTACATTCAAACTCCATAATTCTTTCTCTGGATGTGGATAGCATTTTCCATCATGAGATACTTGCATTTCTGATAGGGGCTAAGTCTATCAAAGTTAGTCATCACACAATGTGGCTATTACTGTGTACAATATTCTCCTGGTTCTCCTCACTTCACTCAGCATCAGTCCATACAAGTCTTTCCAGGTTTTTCTGAAGTCTGCCTGTTCATCATTTCTTATAGTGCAATAGTATTCCATTACATTTATATACCACAACTTGTTCAGCCATTCCACAATTGATGGGCATCCTTTCAATTTCCAATTCTTTGCCACTACAAAAGAGCTGCTATTAATATTTTTGTACATTTGAGTCCTTTTCCCTTTTTTATGATCTCTTTGGGATACAGACCTAGGAGAGCTATTGCTGGATGAAAGGGTATGCACATTTTATAGCCCTTTGGGCATAGTTTCAAATTGCTCTCCAAAATGATTGTATCAGTTCACAACTCCACCAATGATGTATTAATGTTCCAATTTTCCCACATCTTCTCCAACATTTATCATTTTCCTGTTTTGTCATGTTAGCCAACCTGATAGGTATGATGTGATACCTCAAAGTTGTTTTCATTTGCATTTCTTTAATCAATAGTGATTTAGAGCATTTTTATATGACTATAGAAAAGCTTTAATTTCTTCCTCTGAAAACTGCCTGTTCATATCCTTTGGCCATTTAGCAACTGGGGAATGGCTTGTGTTCTTATAACTTTGACTTAGTTCTCTATATACTTTAGAAATGAGGCCCATATTAAAGACACTGGTTGTAAAAATTCTTTCCCAGTTTTTTGCTTCCCTCTTAATCTTGGTTTCATTGGCTTTGTTTGTGCAAAATTTTTTAATTTAATGTTTACCTTGTTTTTAATTAATTGTAAAGAACTTTGGGGACATCATTTAATGGGGATACTGTTATTGTTTGTTCAATCATTTTTCAGTTGTGTCCAACTCTTTGTGACCCCCATGTGGGATCTTCTCGGCAAAGATACTGGAATGGTTTGCCAATTCCTTTTCCAGCTCATTTTACTGATGAGAAAAGTAAGACAAGCAGGGTTAAGTGACTTGCTCAGGATCACACAAATAGTAAGTGTCTGAAGTTATATTTGAACATAGATCCTCCTGACTTCAGGGCTGGTACTCTAAACACTGCATCACCAGTTGCCTCATTTAATGGGGATGACAGACATCAAATATAAATGTATCAATGATTAAAGAAAAATACACCAAATAGATATTTATGACATGTTATTTGATCAAATTGGACTGACAAGATATGATGATTTTGGAATCATGTGGCATCTGAGCAATGAAGGTGTCCACAGGGTAGAGCCTACTCAAGCTATGAAGATTCTTCTCTCATCTCATTAAGATTTCCTTTAGCCATCAGAGGAGATATTTGCTACCCAGCTGACTCTTTCAAATTCCAATTTATGAAGTTATCAAAACAATGAAGTTAAAAACTAATTTACAGCAATGATTGGGCCTTATTTTTCATGGTGGTGTTACTTCAGTAGGCATCATAGTAGAGATCCCTCATACAATTCTCTGTTTTCTCTTCATCTTCACTTAAAACAGCTATGTTTGTACTTAGCATAAGAACATCTTCCTTTCCATCTTAATTTTTAACAATGGGGCTTATCAAGATATATGGCTAAAGTCACTCCAGACTAGAGACACACTTAAGTTTTTTTTTTTTTCCAACTGGGGCAAAAATAATCAAAAGGAGTGAGGAAAGCACAGAGAAAGAACAATAATAACCCAGAGGATACTCTATTTCTTGTAAATGAGGCCTGATTCAGAATAGTTTAATAGTTTGATCTTAAGATCGCTATGGAATGAAATACTCTTAGATTTAATAGAGTAATAGATTTAATTAAAGAAGATTTATTTAAGAATGACACAGAGAGACCATTCAGTGAATATGTAGCATAGATTCTGCTGAGCATGTTTTATTTGCTCCTGTGTTGGCCAGGGTCAGATGCATGAAGGAGGAGTGGCTAACTTCCCTGGTGATTGAAATGGTCCTCAAAAGTTTATTATTTCCAAGAATAAACTTTTGAGGAACATTTCAATCTTTTAAAGGAAAATCTAACCTAGCCTGTGTAGGGTACAGACTTAGGCTGTTGGTCCTAATATACTACTATTACAATTTTGCTGTGAAAGTATTCTGGATTTCCCCAACCTGGGGGATAGAATGAGGGAATAGACACAGAAGGCATAAGCCACAGTAATAGCACCCTGGTGGTAGGGGATTTCTACTATATGGGCTGACAAAAACTGACAAAAAGAAACATGAAGATGCTGTTTTCCATGGGTTGGAAGTAGAAATATACTTCCCACACCCACTCACCAATGTCTTAAGGCAATGATCCACTTACTATATTTGAGTTACAGCTTTTTTGAAATGCCATACTATATGTGTATTTTTGTGTGTTTCTGTGCATGTAGTTAAGAATAAGGACTTTATCAGCACAAATGGATGTCTTAAACCCACTGAGGATTTATTGTCAGCTTTCATAAGGAGAATGAAGCAATAATTACCCAATTAATTAATGATGTCAGTAAATCTAGAGTAGTAAATTTGGGGATGCTTAACTGAGGGAGATTTAGACTCCAATAATCAGACTGTTCCCACTTCCTGGACTTCAGTAATTTCCCCCCCTCTGTACTTACTGGTAAATGGTATCTTTCTCTTGACAGAAACAAAATCTAAATGCCTAACAATAAACCAAATTGCTTCTGTAACATGTTATAGAATAATTTTATAGGAAAATTGCTCCATCTTTCTAAATATTCAGTGAATTAAATAAGCAGCTATGGTATTATAGTGTCTGTGTGGCTGGGGGGGGTGGGGGGGTGGGTAATGATTGCCTAAAGACCTGGGGCTGTTAGCTAGCAAAATGACTCTGGGCAAATTATTCACCTCTCTGTGCCTCTGGTTCCTTATTTGTAAAATGGGTATAATTAAACCTTCACCATGGAATTGTTGTCTAGAAGATGTCTTGCAAAAACCATGAAGTGCTATTGAATCGTCACATTATTCAAGAATGAGAATGAATTCAAGAAATTACCGTCTTCACATCAGATCACTTGTCTTTTTTGGCCAAAGTAGAAAATATCTTAGTAGCTTTCCATATAATTGTCAGTGAGGGTCAAGGCAGAGGAAGGGGATAGACAGAGCAAAATAAAAAGGGAGGGTAACTTTAAAAAAATAATATTTTTTTACACAAATAAAATGAGTTTTAAGATGTAGTTGTTTTCTTAAAGTCACTCAACACATCTGTGGTTCACCTGACATATATCTCAGACATACCATGGGCCTGACATTCCTTCTACAATCAAAATTAATAAGAAAAAAAAAAAGATTTACAGAAACTAAGAGTGTTAGATAACATCTGGTTCAACCCATGTCTGAATAGGAGTTCCTTCTGTAACTGAATCCTGAAAAGTGATCAACAAACCTCTACAAAAATACCTCAATTTCTTATGAACCTAGTCATAAGTCAGTCTATTTTACTTTTGGATGGCTCTTGTTAAGAATTTTAGCTTTTCCTCATGTCAAGCTAAACCCTGACTTTGTGCCTTCAATCTCATTGATATTTTGGTTACCTCTGGTGCCAAACAGAACACTAAATCCCTCTTCCATGTGATGGTCCTATAAGTTAAAAAAAAAAAAAAACTACTACTCCAACCACTCTTTATCTACCTCCTGCCTCCTATTCTACAGGGAAAACAGGTCCATTTGTTTCACATTGTACTGATATGGCATGTTTTCAAGCTAACTGACCACCCTTGTCACCCTCTTTTGCTTACGCTTCAGCTTAACAATGACTTTCCTAAAATGTGGTGCCCTAAACTGAGCATAGTATTTTAGGTGTAGTCTAGCCAAGGCAGGTTAAAAGGTAATTTCCATCTAGCTTATCTTTGAAAAAAAAAATCTGCCTCTGAGAGTTAAATTGAATTTTAAACTAGAAATTTCTGATTGTATTAAATTTTATGAATTATTCATGTTAAAGCACTGACACACAAATTTTATCTAGTATGGTAGAGGATAGGGATGGATCTTTTTTTTCCCCCTTCATGTATGTAATATTAAAAAAAAAAACAAGGTAATATGTTCCATGAATTCTTGGGGCACCTGTACTTTTGCATTACTCAACTTTCCTACAGTGTGAAGCAAGAATTTTTGGAAGTTATATTTTTTCTGTTGTTATTTTGGCATAAAAATGTGCATGACTAGCAAATTAGGTGAATCAAGCTTGAGAGCAGGAGATATGAGATAAAAAGACCTAGTGCTGCAACTGGTTACTCATTAAATATTAAAAGAAGCAGAGAAAGATCTCTAGTGCATTTGCAAGATGGACAATGAAGGAATTCTAGACTGATGTGAACAAAAATTAGACAAACTGCATACATGAATGTGCAAGGATGGTAAAAAACCTACATATATTATGACTTTGAATTACTAGTAAGATCTGAAAGAGTGAGCTCTTTCTCAATATTTCAATAGAGTATAAAATACACACTATTCTCTGAGCACCTTTTTAGTTAACTAGTCAACTACAAATTGTAAAGAATATTGGTTCTTCAAGGTATCTCAGTTAAATGTCTCAGTATTTTCTTCAAGAAATGCTTGTGGGGTGGGGCAGCTAGATGTTGTAGTAGATAAAGCTTTGGCCCTGGAGTCAGGAGGACCTGAGTTCAAATCTGGCCTCAGACACTTGACACTTATTGTGTGACCCTGGTCAAGTCACTTAACCCCGATTACCTCACCAAAAACAAAACAAAAAGAGATACTTGTAAGTCCACTTGCTGGCTTCAGGAAAGGCAATGAGTACCCTTGAGTTTTTTGAGAACTTTGAAAAGTATCAGCATGTACATCAGTTCTTGCTACCTAGAACTACATAGGGAAAAGTAAAAGGTTTAGAATATTAGGCTAAAAAGGTGCAGAGTTTACCCCAAGAAGAAGTTTTGAAACTTTATTTTTACTAAGTTCCTACCGTGAATCTCTTTTCTTATAATATGTGTCATTCTCATGGTTAGTTGGGGTTTCAGAGATTTAGGTAATTAACTTTAAGTATTTCATGTTGTGTCTAGGGAGGACCTGGTTTAATTTGTTTTATTTGCATTAATCATTGCATTAAGCTTCATTAAAAAAACTCTACATTTATCACTTGCCTATATGAGGTATGATTTTTAGTCTTTATGAAAAGCAACTATTAATGGGCTCCATATAATTCTTCTTTTCCACTTTTTTTTATTACCAGAGCATTGGCAAAGTTAAGATGTGCTTGTTTAATGTTTATACCAATAATTTGAAATTAAGATTAATGGATTATAGATGAACTGCCTTGTAGATTCTGGATGAAGTCTAAGGCCATTTCTTGGAAGTTATCATAGCAATTGACATTTATATAACATTTTAAGGTTAGTAAAATACTTTTTTTTTTCATTTTCTTATTTGATCTTGAAAACAAACCTGTGAGTTATGTGCTACCAATATTATTTTCTCCAATTTGAAGATAGGGGGACTGAGTTTGGGAGAGGTTAAATAAATTGCACAAGGATATTATGCCATGGTGTTTCTTGAAAGATGTGAGAGAAGGCAGAGCCAAGATGGTGGAGTAAAAGCAGTGACTTGCTTGAGCTCTCCCCCAAAGCCCTCCAAATACTTGTAAAAAATGGCTCTAAACAAATTCTAAAGGAGCAGAACCCACAAAAAGACAGAGAGAAACAAATTTCCAGTCAAAGAGAACCTGGATGGTTGATCAGAAAGGTATATTGTGCCAGGCTGGGAGAGGAGCGCAGTTCAGTATGGGCCCGCAGGCCACAGCAACCCTGCAGAAGGCCTCAGAGGGCTGAATCACGGACAGCTGTGGTGGTTTACAGACTTCTCAACCTAGCATCGCCAAAGACAACTTGGAAGGTCAATGGGAAAAGTCTGTTTCTACAGTGAGAAAGAGGAGCATGGTGGTCTCAGCTCCAGCCCCTGAGCTTGGCCTCCGGTGTGGCAGCTGCCTCCTGAGCTTCCAGTCCACAGACTGAGTGGGAATCCAGTGGCTGATCACAGGGGGATTGCAGGGATCTCTCTGCTGGTGCAGGATTCTCTTGCTTTGCCCATGCTTGGATCTGGGTCACAGTTCTGGGTGGCAGTCCTGGGGCAAGGAGGAGTGCTGGTGTGGTGGAGTTTGTAGTGGCTGTGGAGAGGAAACCTTCCTCACAGTTCCAAAACAGAAAAGAGTGCTCCTATACCAGAGCACAGGCTAGGAAAGGAATAAACACCTCGCCCTTGATTATAGCAACTTGGAAGAATTGAAAATTTACAGCTCCCTAGAAGTATCTCTGAAAACAGCTGCACAAAACCCCTGAAGCTTAGGACAGTACATTCTCCACACTGGAAACAGACTCCTACCTTAAGAAAGAGTTTATAACTCAAGTAATTGGCCAGGATCATGAGCAAGCAGCACAAAAAGAGCCAGACTGTATTATCTTACTTTGATGACAAAGAGGATCAAAACATACAACCAGAAGAAGACAATGAAGCCAAAGCTCCTACATCCAAAGCCTCCAAGAAAAAATATGAATTAGTGCCAGGCCATGGAAGAGCTCAAAAAGGATTTTGAGAAGCAAGTAAGGGAAGCAGTGGAAAAACTGTGAGTGATGCTAAAGGAGACCCAAAAAAATACTGAAGAAAATAACACCTTAAAAAATAACCTAATCCAAATGGCAAAAGAGATAAAAAAAATCCAATGAGGATAAGAATGCCCTAAAAAGCAAACTTAGCCAAATGGAAAAGGAATTCCAAAAGCTTACTGAAGAAAATATTTCCTTAAAAATTAGAATGGAGAAATTGGAAGATAGGGACAATTTGAGAAATCAAAGCACTGTAACACTAATCAAAAGGAATGAAAAAATAGAAGAGAATGTGAAATATCTCATTGGAAAAACAACTGAGCTGGAAAATAGATCCAGGAGAGAGAACTTAAAAAATCATTGGACTATCTGAAAGCCATGATCAAAAAAAAAGAGCCTAGACATCATCTTTCAAGAAATTATCAAGGAAAACTGCCCTAATATTTTAGAACCAGTGGGCAAAATAGAAATTGAAATAATCCACTGATCACCTCCTGAAAGAGATCCCCAAAGGAAAACTCCTAGGAATATTGTAGCCAAATTCCAGAATTCCCAGATCAAGGAGAAGATATTTCAAGCAGCCAGAAGGAAACAATTCAAGTATTGTGGAAACACAATCAGGATAACACAAGATTTAACAGCTTCTACATTAAGGGTCCAGAGGGCATGGAGTACAATATTCCAGAGGACAAAGGAGAGAGGACTACAAGCAACAATCACCTACCCAGCAAAATTGAGTATAATCCTTCAGGGTAAAAAATGGTCATTCAGTGAAATAGAGGACTTTCAAGCATTCCTGTGGAAAAGACTAGAGCTGAATAGAAAATTTGACCTTCAAATACAAGACTCAAGTGAAACATGGAAGAGACAAACAGGAAAGAGAAATCATAAGGGACTTATTAAGGTTGAACTGTTTGCATTCCTGCAGGGAAAGATGATATTTATAACTCATGAGTCCTTTGTCAGTATTCAGATAATGGGAGGGAAAAAAGTACATGCATGTATATATAGATAGATAGAGGGCACTGGGTGAGTTGAAGATGAAGGGGTGATATCCAGAAAATAAAATTAAGGGGTGGGAGAAGATTATACTGGGAGAAGGAGAAAGGGAGAAGTATAATGAGGTAAAATATCTCACATGAAAAAGACAAGAAAAGGCTTTTACAGTGGAGGGGAAATGGGGGAAGGTGAGAGGGGATGAGTGAATCTTATTCTCATAGGATTTGGCTTAAGGAGGGAATAACATACACAATGGGTTATGGAAATCTATTTTACTCTACAGGAAAATAAGGGGGAAAGGGGACAAGAGAGCAGGGGGTTGATAGAGGGGAGGGAAGATTGAGGGAGGGGATAATCAAAAGCAAACACTTCTGAGGAGGGACAGGGTCAAGAGAGAGAATAGAATAAATGGGGGGGTAGGATAGGATGAAGGAAAATATACTTATTTTGGAAATGTTTTGCATGACTACACATCTCTAACCTGTATGGAGATGCTTCCCTTTTCAGTGAAGGTGGGGGGGGGGGGGAGGGAGGGAGAAAATTTGTAACCCAAAGTTTTAAAAATAAAAAAATATTAAAATATTAAAAAATAAAAAAAATTAAAAAAAGAAAGATGTGAGAGAGGAATTTTTCTTTTTTTTTTAGATAAGGGTCCAACTAGGAGACATTTCAGTTCCTTTTTTTTAACTAAAAGATGACATGTGTTTGTTGTTCAATAAAATGAAATTTGGAAACAGGGCATTCTTATTAGTGGTAACAGTCTTTACATATCCTATTACAATGAGAGGCACCATGTGGTAGGACATAGAAGATTCAGCTGCAAAAACCTCTGCTACCACATGGTGCCTCTTTCATGGTAACACATATTGGCTGTGTGCCCCTGGACAAGTCCTTTAACTTTTCAATGTTCTGGGAAAATCTATAAGCCTATAAGTTTCAGAGGAGGTGCCCACCTGTATTGATAGAAGGAGTTTTCTTGCCAATAATAACCCAGGTCTAGTTCCTACCTTGACAAAACAAGCTGTTTTTCAAACCCTTTAGGTGGAAGGAAAATTTAAGTCAAGAGATTAAAGAACAGTCTGAGTCTCCCTAAACAGAGAAATGTGTTTCATAGAGATTGACATTTGATATTCCTGTCACAAAAAAATATAAGGCATATTACCACAAATTTCTGCAGGATGGGTTAATATATTCCTTGGCAAACAGATTGAACTTTGCAAATAATTTACTATAAGGTCTGAAATAGGTTAACAAGTTAAATGAGTGGTAGAATGTCTAGATATGATCTTTTCCCTTGTATTCCATCTATGCCTGTGAAGATGGAAGGGTTCCTACCTTAAGCTTACACTGGAATACATTGCATAAACTATTATTTGGCTGCTTTCTTCCATAGGAGCATCTGCTCAGCTGATGGTCCCTCATGGACCCATTTTGTTTTGTCCACGGCAGTGATAATGAGTAATGGATCTGACTAAGCCTGATAATGCATGATGTAATTGTCAGAGGGATTTAATTATCAGCATATTACATGTGGGATTATTGTGTCGTGCCAACTCCAGTTCACTTTCAGGTAATTTAGAATCAGCATGGACATCGGTGAGTTGTAGCTCTCTGAACAATCATTAGGAATACATCTTCCCCTTCCTCGCCAGACATACCTGTCTAAAAGTGTGGAAAACCAGTGCCTTAGCTAACCCACTAATTCCAACAGAAAATCTATATTAGGTTATTGCTCAAATGCATTATCTTTGTACTGTATCACATCAGACAAAGCATTAAAAAAATTTCTAGATACGTGATATCCACGTATCAGACAAAGCATTAAAAAAGGGGTCTAGATTTCAAACCCACTAGTTATTTGAAGCATGAGGTCAAGGATAGTTCACATGAAAGGGCTAATTATCAGACATTCTCTCATTCCATTGGGAAGCTGAGGATTTTAAATAATGAAGCTAGGGAAAGATTTGGAAAGGCTTATAGTAGGAAGTCAAATCTCATGCTATGACTAACACAAAAGAAAACCAATTAATAAAAGGCAATAGATATTGTTCAGTGGTCAGGGTTGCATAGCTATGATAGCAGAGAAAAGTGGAGGATATGGAAATGTGTATCAATTAATCAACAATAGTTTATTAAGTATCTACTAAACCTCAAGTGTTATACTAGGCACTGGGGATATAAAAGTAAAAGTGAATACAGTCCCTGACCTCTTGCTAAGAAGATAACATGTATCCATGTAAGTACATTTAAAGAAAAGGGTGATACATAAAAGGTGAACGATTTGGGGAAAAAGATCCTAACAGCTGAGGGGATCAGGAAACTACTTATGAAGAAATTGGTACCTGAGCATTGAAGGAAACTAGGGATTCTGAGATACAGAAATGGAGTGGGGGGTATTCAAGACATGGTCAACAATTTTTGCAAAGACACAGAGGTAATTGGTGGTGTGTTATGTATGAGGAATTTCAAGAAGGTCAGTTTGGCTGGATTGCACTGTGAGTGAAATTCTAATCAGTATGAAAAGGTAGTTTGGGGCTAGGTCATGAAGGGTGATAAATGCAAAAATGAGGAGTTTATATTTGAATATGTATATATACATGTATATAAACTTTTAATATAGTAATATATTTATGCATATGTTTGTTTTATATACATATATAATTTGTATATATACTTTTAATATATTTATTTGTGTTTGTTTTATATACATATATAGTTTATTTATATACATACAACACACACACATATTTATACAGAGAGACAGCAAAGGAGAGAGAGACAGAGAGAGACAGAGAGAGAGACAGAGAGAGAGAGAGAGAGAGAGAGAGAAAGAGAGAGAGAGAGAGAGAGAGAGAGAGAGAGAGTTATTATAGAACATTTGCTGTTTAGTGAGCAGGTGAGTGATATTCAGATTTTAATTCTATGTGGGCAGGAATAGAGTTTCAGAATATGACACACTAGTGGCAAAGATAGACATTGCTTGGAGGCCTTGTAATGAAGAGCCAGGTTAAACATGTGGAGAATGTAAAAAGGAGGTAGTGAAAAAAATCCAGGGGAGAATATTGAAAAGAATAAAGTTAGCTTTGGGCTATCATTTTAAATAATAAGTAGACTATGTATTTGCTTATGGTCTGGATGGAATAAAATGAAATCTCCTTGTTCTTCATCTATGCTCTTATTTCTATCCATCAGCATTGTAATTCCTCTAACATGACCGTCCCTCCTAACAATCTTGAAAAGAAGGCAGCTGGATCAGTTACACAACATCTAAATTTCATACCATTTCTCAGTGGTATGAACTCCAAGATTCCTTTCTTCAAGCTGAAGAAGTTATTTTCACTTTCCTTCTGAGACTATATGTACTTATCCCCCATTCCTTTTCTCATGTTGCTCTTTTCCAAAATTGCTTATTTTGTTGCAAAAAACTTAGGAAAATTCTCTTGTTTTCAACAATTTTAGTATGTATTACTTTTCATTTACATTCTGTTTAATTCAACGAAGAATTATGAAGTATCCACTATGCACAAGGCATTGTCCTGGGGGAAAGAAATACAAAAATAAAAATTAAATACCACTCTCTTTTAAGGACAATCAGGGACCTCTGGGAGCCACAATAGCAGAGTAAGAGTAAATTGCTGTCGCTCTCCAATATGCGCCTCCATAAAATCATGAAATAGTACCTGAACAAATCCTGGAACAGCAGAGCCATTGGAAAGATGGGGTGGAGCAGTCTTTTAGCCCAGAACACATAGAGGATCAGGAAGAAAGGTCTATCTCACCCAGGTAAAAGGGGAATGAATTCTAGGACAGAAAGTATTCCAGCAAGACTGCAGCAAGTCCCCCCTCAGAAAAATAGCAGGAGATCCTAAACCCCAGGGCGGTGAAGCAGGCAGATGCCAACACCAGGAATCCCCACATGCCTAAGTACAGCCAGGGGAACCAGCAGACTCAGAGAACTACCAAGTGCTTCAGCATAGCCCCAGGTAGGCAGGGGTCTTCCAGCAGTTGGATCTTCAAGAGTTTCAGTGCAGCCCAGGGCAAATAGGAATACTCTAGCTGCCAGATCTCCCCATGTTTCAGTGCAGCCCTGAGAAGTCAGGCAGATTCCGGCTATCAGCACCTGAGTCTCCAGCCCATAAAGCCCATAATGAGGCCACTGGCCCTCAGCACAAGAAGTTTGGGACAGTGTCCCCTGTACTTCAGCAGGAGAGGTCAACTTTACTTTTTTATTAAACAATTTATTAATTTTTAGTTTTCAACATTCACTTCCATCAGATTTTAAGTTTGAACTCTGGGGGGTGGTTTACTCCACCAAGATGGCAGAGTTAAAGCAGTGACTTGCTTGAGCTCTCCCCCAAACCCCTCCAAATACCTGGCCCTAAACAAATTCTAAAGCAGCAGAACCCACAAAAAGGCAGAGTGAAACAAATTTCCCACCCAAGACAAACTGGATGGTTGATCAGTAAGGTAAATCATGCCAGGCAGGGAGATGAGTGCAGTTAAGCCTGGGCAGATTGGGGGAGGGGGTAATCAGAAGCAAGCACTTCTAAGGAGGGACACGGTCAAAAGAGAGAATAGAATAAATGGAGGGTTGGATTAAGGGAAATATACTTAGTTTTTCACAACATGAATACAATGGAAGTGTTTTGCATGACTTCACATGTATAACCTGCATTGAGTGAGGTTGGGTGGGGAGGGAAGAAGGGAGAAAATTTGGAACCCAAAGTTTTAAAAACACAAGTTAAAAAATTGTTTTCACATGCAACTCAAAAATAAGATATATAGGAAATGGAGTATAAAAATCTATCCTGCCCTACAGGAAAATTTAAGGGGAAGGGGATGAGAAAAGGGGAGAGAGAAGGGAAGGCAGATTAGGAGAAGGGGTATTCAGAATGCATGCCATCTTGGGTGGGGGGAGGGATGAGATGGGGATAAATTTTGGAACTCAAAATCTTGTGGAAATGAATGTTGAAAACTAAAAATAAATAAATCAATTTAAAAAAGAGAAAAAATAAAAATAAAAACAAACAAAAAAGTTACTAAAAAAGGAAAAAAAGAAAAAGAAAAAATAGATTTTTAGTTTTAAGTTTTCTCCTCCTCCCTCCTCAAGATGTCATGCAATATGATATAGGCTCTACTTATACATTCATATTAACTACATTTTCACATTAGTTATGATATAGAGAAGAATTAGAACCAATGGGAGGAAACACAAGGAAGAATTGAAAAAAAAAAAGAAAAAGAGGAAATAGTAAGCTACCATCTGCATTCAGACTCCATAGTTCTTTCTCTGGATGTGGGTAGCTTTTTCCATAGTGAGACTTTTAGAGTTGCCTTATATTGCATTGCTGAGAAGAACGATCAATGTTAGTCATCGCACAACGTGGCTGTTACTGTGTACAACATTCTCTTGGTTCTGCTCACTTCACTTAGCATCAGAACATACAAGTCTTTCCAGGCTTTTCTGAAGTCTGCCTGCTCATCATTTCTTATAGCACAATAGTATGCCATTACATTCATATACCAAGGTGCAGAGAGGTTAAGGGACTTGTACAAAATCACAGAGGTAGTAAATAATAGGGCCTTTCACTTATAAGCTATAGCATCACTTTTTCAGCCATTCCCCAATTTATGTGATCCCTTCAATTTCCGATTCTTGGCCACTACAAAAAAAAAGTTGCTATATTTTTGTCATGTGGGTCCTTTTCCCATTTATATGATCTCTTTGGGAAACAGACCTAGAAGTAGAATTGCTGGATGAAAATGTATTCACAATTTTATAGGCCTTTTGGCATAGTTCCAAATTACTCTCCAGAATGGTTGGATCAGTTGACAACTCTACCAAAAATGCATTAGTATTCCAATTTTCCCACATCTTCTCTAACATTTATCATTTTCCTGTTTTGTCATATTAGCCAATTTGATAGGTGTGATGTGGTACTTCAGAGTTGTTTTGATTTGCATTTCTCTAATCAATAGTGATTTAGAGCATTTTTTTATATGACTATAGAATAGCTTTAATTTCTTCCTCTGAAAACTGCCTGTTCATAACCTTTGATCATTTATCAATTAGGGAATGGCTCGTATTCTTATAAATTTGACTTAGTTCTCTATATATTTTAGAAATGAAGCCCTTATCAGAGACACTTATTGTAAAACTTCTTTCCCAGTTTTCTGCTTCACTCCTAATCTTGGTTGCATTGGTTTTGTTTGTGCAAAAACTTTTCAATTTAATGTCATCAAAATTATACATTTGGCATTTCATAATGTTCTCTGTCTCTTGTTTGGTCATGAATTCTTTTGTTTTCATAAATCTGACAGGTAAACTATGCCTTGCTCTCCCAGTTTGCTTATAGTATCAGCCTTTATATCTAAATCACATACCCATTTTGACTTTATTTTGGTATATGGTGTGAGATTTTGGTCTATGCCTAGTTTCTGCCATACTCTTTTCCAGTTTTCCCAGCAGTTTTTGTCAAATACTGAGTTCTTATTCCATAACCTGGGGTCTTTGGGTTTATCAAGGAGTAGATTATTATAGTCATTGACTACTGTAACTTTGATAGACTTAGCTCTTTTCAGTAATACAGTGATCTGTCAATTACAAAAGACTCATCATGGAAAATGCTATCCATATCTAGAGAAAGAACTATGGAGTTTGATTGCAGATAAAATCATACTATTTTTTTCTTTCTCATGATATTTCCCTTTTGTTTTGATTCTTCCATTTCAACATGAATAATAAAGAAACATGTAACAGAGTTTCCCAAAGGAGGCGATACTACCCCCTGGGAGGCACTGAAACTATCCAGAGGGGTGGTAGTTACCTTGGGGACAATTGCAGGGCATTGAATAAAAATAAAGGGGTGGTGGAAGTATAAGGAAAAATGAAAAGTAAGAAAATTTTGAAAAACCATTTGTACATGTTTCATCTGTTGTATAACAGATATAAAGTCTTAGTGATTACATTATTTTCCCCTAAAAACCCCCACACAAAATGCAAGTTATAACTGATCAGTGGTCAAGTCAGCTGACAAATTTTAATAGGCAAGCATGGGCAGATGAGCATGTTTCACATTGTTGGGAAGTCCAGCATGCATTAACAGGAATATGTATATGTAATGATTTGTTTACAATATGATATTTTACAATTACGGGATGCAATATTGTGTCATCAAAATTTCAATGGAGGAAAAACCCCACAAATTTACAATGAATTATTAAATTTAAGATGCATCATTTAAAAAATGAAATGACACAAATTTGAAAAAAAAAACATTAAAAGTTTAAAGAAAGCAGATTTCCAGGTTGATGCTGAGTAACTTTTTTTAAAAGGGGGTGGTAGGCCAAAAAAGTTTGGAAACCTCTGGTCTATAGGATTGCACACATATAACCTATATCAAATTGCACACCACCTTGGGGGTGGGGTGCAGGGAGGGAGGGAGAAACCAATTTGGAACTCCAAATCTTATAAAAGTAAATGTTGAGAAGGCTGAGCCATGATGGTGGAGTAAAGATAGGAACTTGCTGGAGCTCTCCCCCAAACCCCTCCAAATAACTTTAAAAATAACTCTAAACAAATTTTAGAACAGTAGAACCCATAAAAAAGATGCAGTGAAACAAATTTCCAGCAAAACTTGGAAGGTAGGCAAGAAAGGTTTGCTGTACCAGGGGTGTAGAGGAAAACAGTAAAGTGCAGGCCACACCATTCTGGACTCTGTTGTGTTGCCTATTCTTGGATCTAAGTCACAGTCCTGGGTAGCAGTTCCAAAGCAATGAGGAGCACTAGCATTGCCGAGCTTGTGCCCACAGTGGAGGGGGACCCTCCTCACTGTTCAAGGGCAGAAAAAGTGCATGTGGTCTCTCATGGCCCAGAACACTCATGACCCAAGAGAATAGTAAACACCTCTCCTTAGATTATACCACCATGGATGAACTCCTCTTTTCTGAGGGTAAAGAATTAGAAATTGAGGGGCTGCCCATCAATTGGGGAATGGCTGAACAATTTGTTGTATGTGCTTATGATAGAATACTATTGTACTATAAAAAAATGATGAGCAGAATGCTTTAAGAAAAAGCTAGAAAGACTTGCATGGGCTGATGCAAAGTGAAATGTACTATGTACAAAGTAACAGCAATATTGTAAGATGATCAGCTGTGAATATCTTAGTTAAAATGATCCACAACAACTCTGAAGGATTTATGATGAAAAATGCTATACATCCCCAGAGAAAGAAATGATGGTGTCAATATAGATTGAAGCATACCTTTTTAAACTTTCTTTATTTTTCTTGAGATTTTTTTGTCTATGTTTTCTTTCACAACATAACTACTATGGGTATGTTTTACATGACTATATATGTATAATCTATATTGAATTGCATGCCTTCTCAATGAGGAGGAGTAGAGAGGGAGGAAGGGAGAGAATTTGGAACTCAAACATTTAAAACAAATGTTACAAATTATTTTTACATGGAACTGGGGAAAATAAAATACTAAATAAATACAAAAAAGGGAAAAAGTGAATATAGGAAAATACCTTTACATGTAACAGGAAAAATACTATTAAATGTAAAAACATTAGAATTGGGCAGGGAGAAACTAATGACCCTATGAGATATGAAGTATCAGTCAAACAAAAATAAAAGAATGAAAAAAAATAGAAGAAAATGTAATATACCTCATTGGAAACACAACTGACTTAGAGAATAGAGCCAGGAGAGATAATTTAAGAATCAATGGACTAACTGAAAGCCATGCTTTAAAAAAAAAAAAAGAACTGGGACAGCATCTTTCAAGAAATTATCAAGGAAAACTGCTCTGACATCTTAGAACCAGAGGGTAAAATAGTCATTTGAAGAATTAACATATAACCTTCTGAAAGAGATCCCAAAATGAAAACCCCAAGGAATATCATAGCTAAATTCCAGAATTATAAGGTGAAGGAGAAAATATGGCATACAAGCAACCAGAAAGAAACAACTTAAATATTGTGGAATCAAAGTCAGGATTATGCAGGTCCTTGCAACTGCTACATTAAAGTATTGGAGGGCTTGGAACATGATATTCCAGAAGGCCTAAGGAGCTTGGATTAATAAAGGAGAGATTAATAAAATTGAAATTAAGAAAACTATTGAACTAATAGATAAAACTAAGAGCTGGTTTCATGAAAAAAAATAAAATAAACTTTTGGCTAATTTGATTAAAGAAGAAAGAAGAAAATTAAATTATGTGTATCAAGAATTGAAAGGGTGAATTCACCAGCAATAAAGAGTAAATCAAAACAATAATTAGGAGTTACTTTGTCCAACTGTATGCCAATAAATCTGACAATCTAAGTGAAATGTACACATATTAACAAAAATATAAATTGCCCACATTAATTGAATAAGCCATTAATGAACTCCCTAAGAAAAATTTTCCAGGGATAGATGAATTTACAACTGAATTCTACCACAATTAGTTCCAATTCTATATAAACTATTTTGAAAAATAGGTGAAGGAGTCTTCTCAAATTATTTTTATGATACAAATATGGTGCTGATATCTAAACTGGGAAGAGCCAAAACAGAGAAAGAAAGTAATAGCCCAATTTCCCTAAGGAATATTGATGCAAACATTTTAAATAAAATATTAGGAAAGAGATTAGAGCAAGTTATCATGAGGATAACACATTATGACCACGTAGGATTTATACAAAAAATTCAGAGCTGGTTCAGTGTTAGGAAAACTATCAGCATAATTGACCATATCGACAACAAAATTAACAGAAATCATATGTTTATCTCAATCAATGCAGAAACAAGTTTTAACAAAATACAGCATCCATTCCCATTAAAACACTAGAAGGCACAGGAACAAATGGAGTTTTCCTTAAAATGATATATAACATCTAGAAAACCATCAGCAATGATTATATGGAATGAGTGTAAGCTAGAAGCATTCCCAATAAGATTGGAGGTGAAAAAAGGATATCCGTTACCACCACTGTTACTCAATATTGTGCTAAAAATGTTAGCTTTAGCAATAAGAGAAGAAGAAATTGAAAGAATTAGAATAGATAATGAGGAAACAAAGATATATATATACATATACATATGTGTATATATATATATATATATATATATATATATATATATATATATATATATATATATAAAATCAACAAAGCCTGGCAGCAAGTGATAGAAAGAGAAATTCCAGTTTAAATAACTGTAGACAATATAAAGTATTTGGAAATCTACCTGCCAAGACAAACCCAGGAACTATACATGTACAATTACAAAATATTTCACGCAGTTAAAGCCAGATCTAAATAATTGGAAAAATATCATTTGCTGATGAGTAGGCTGAGCTAATATAATAAAAATAAAAATTCTACCTAATTTAATTTACTTATTCAGTTCCATACCAATCAAACTACCAAAAATATTTCATGGAGCTAGGAAAAATAATAAAAAAATTCATCCTAGTAGGACAAGAGGTCAAGGTTATCAAGGGAACTAAGGAAAAGAAATGCAAGAGAAGGTGGCCTATCAATCCCAGATAAAACTGTATTATGAAGCAGAAATCATCAAAAATTTGGTACTAAGAATGGTGGATCAGTGAAATAGAATAGATACATGAGACAAAGTAGCCAATCACTATATTAATCTACTGTTTGATAAACCAAAGACTCCACGGTCCTGGGATAACTCACTATTTGACAAAAACTGTTGGGAAAACTAGAAAATTTATGGTAGAAACTGACCAACAACTTATACCATATACCAAGATAAGGTCAAAATGGGTCCATGATTTAGACATAAAGGATGAAAACAGGATTAGTTTATGCATCAGATATGTGGAGAAGGGAAGAATTTTGACTAAAGGAGATAGAGGACATTATGAAATGCAAAATGGTTAATTTTGATTAGATTAAAGTAAAGTTTTTGCACAAGCAAAGCCAATGCTACCAAGATTATAAGGGAATCAGAAAGCTGGGACACAATTTTTACATGCAGTCTCCTGATAAAGGCCTCATTTCTAAAATACATAGAGAAACAAGTAATATTTATTAGAATACAAGTCATTCCCCAGCTGATAAATGATCAAAGGATATGAACACACAGTTTTCAGATGAAGAAATTAAAGCTACAAATACTCACATGAAAAAATGCTCTAAATCACTATTGATTAGAGAAATGAAAATCAAAACAACTCTGAGATACTACCTTATAACTATCAAACTGCCTAATATGATGGAAAAGGGAAATGATAAATGTTGGAGAAGATGTGAGAAAATTGGAACACTAATGCATTGTTGGTAGTTGTGAACTTATTCAACTGTTCTGGAGAGCAATTTGGAACTATGCCCAAAGAGCTATAAAACTGTGCATACCCTTTAACCCAGCAATACCACTTCTAGGGCTGCATCCCAAAGAGACCACACAATTGGGAAAAGGACCCATATGCACAAAAATATTTATAGTAGCTCTTGTTGTGGTGGCCGAGAATTGGAAATTGAGGGGATGTCATTAATTGGGGAATGTCTGAACAAGTTGTAGTATATGAATGTAATGGAATACTACTGTTCTATAAGAAATGATGAGCAGGCAGATTTCAGAAAAATCTTGGAAAGACTTACAGAAATTGATGTTGAGTGAAGTGAGCACTGTATATGGCAACAGCAATACTGTGCAATGACCAACTTTGATAGACTTAGCTCTTCTCAGCAATATAGTGATCTGTCAATTACAAAAGACTTATGGAAAATATTATCCACATCTAGAGACAGAACTTTGGAGTCTGATTGCAGATAAAAGCATACTATTTTCTCTTTCTCCCAGTTTTTCCCTTTTGTTCTGATTTCTCCTTCACAACATGACTAATGTGGAAATATGTCTAATAGGGTTGTATATGTAAAACCTATATCAGATTGCCTGCCATCTTGGGGAGGAGTGAGTGGAGGGAGTGAAAAAAATTAGGAACTCAAAATCTTATAAAAGTGAATGTTGAAAACTATCTTTGCATGTAATTGAAAACAATTAAATGATATTAAGTGGAAAGAGTAATATATGATGAGCAGGCAGATTTTAGAAGAAACCTGAAAAGACTTACATAACCGTTGTTGAGTGATTGAACAGAACCAGGAGAATATTGTATACAGTGACAACAACATGATTCAATGATTGATTTGATAGACAGCCTTCTCAGCAATATAATGATCTAAGACAATTCCAAAAGACATGATGGAAAAATGCTATCCTCATCCAGAGAAAGAACTATGGAGTCTGAATGTAGATTTAAGCATACTATTTTCTCTTTTTTTCTTTCTCATGGTTTTTCCTTTTTGTTCTGATTCTTTTTTCTCATGACTAATCTGGAAATATGTTTAATATGATTGTTCATGTATAGCCTATATTAGATTTCTTGCCATCTTAGGGAGGGGGTAGGGGGTGGAGAGAGGGAAAAAATTGGAACTCACAATCTTATAAAAGTGAATATTGAAAGATATCTTTACATATAATTGGAAAAAATATTATTAATGGGAAAAAGATCAGTAAGCAAAAAAATGACAATCAACTTCTATTTTAGCAACCTTTAATATACCACCTATTTCCACTTTCCATTTTTTTGCTAACCCCTGTGTTTTATTCATGTTTTACTTCTCTTTGCTCCTTCCATCTCTCATATGTGCATATAAAATGATACTTTTGTTTTGTCCCTTTATTTCACTTACTTAACTATTAGGTTAATTTTATGGGAGCACTTTAAGTACTGTATCTACTTCCAGCTGTGTTCTTGTTATTTTTTCCCTCCCAGGTTCATGTCAGTAGCCAACTTTATGAACATGTCCTAGAATACTCATCATTTCAAGCCCAGAACAAAATCTTGAGAGTTAAAACTTATGTCTACTTTCATTTGATATTAAACCACTGATCACCATGCAACCAGTTTCAAATTCATGTATTCAGACAGTATTTTATTCATTGTCATAGTGAAAGTCTTATCATATCAAGAAGATAACATACTTATTATGTTCCCATTCTACTTTCTGCCCATCTAAATTACTTCAGTTCTTCCTTTTAAAGGTAAGGTAAACTGCTTTTGAAAAAATCATCATCATCATCATCATCATCATCATCCATTTATGAAGTGCTTTAAACTTTGGAAAGTGTCATATAATCATTGTTTCATTTGAGTCACACAATAACCTTTTGATGCAAGTACTATATTTCTTATTGCCTCTATTTTACAAATGAAGAAACTGAAGCTCAGACTTGTCCTAGGCTAAAAAAACTAGAAAGTATCATAGTAGGATTGGAATTCAGGTCTTCCTGATTTCTTAACCAACACTTTATCCACTCTGGCATCCTACCTCATAATAGGCTTTAGCATTTACATAGTGATATTTTTAAGGAAGCTCATTATCAAACACAAGGAGAGACGCAATCAGTAGTAGAAGAGAACTAATATCTTCTCTATTTCTATAATCTTCTAGACGTGGGACTATTTATATGCCTATGGATTTATTTCTTCAATTAGAGAGCCTGGAGAGAGTGGAGGAAAAATACCATATGTATATTATTTGTAGGGTTATTTACAGACTTACCCTGCACACATATAGATATATGTATGTATATATCTATATCTACACTTATCTACAAATTTCCACATATATCTATGTGTACATGCATGTGATATGTCAATATAGACATAGATATACTTAATGCAGACCTACTCAATTGTTTCTGGCTATCACTATCTAATGGAGAAAAATAAATTTGGTGGGTCCCTTTCAGATATCAGAGACAGTCAGCCAGAAGAAACAGTTGAGTAAGTCTTTATAAAGGTTAAAAAAAGTTGATTCCAGTAGAGAATATCAGAAGACAAAAAGAGAGCTTTACTCATAATTACTTCAACTCCTTCCAAAAAACATTCATTAAAAAATACTAGGAGAGTAGCCCTCTTTTTACTTTTCTAAACAGAGAAGGTCACAAAGACAGCTTTTCAACTTCTCGAATAAATGTTAGGTACAAGATCAGAATAAGCTTATAATGTTTGGTTCTCAAGCTCCTTCTGTTTTGTGATATTTTCAAAACCATGTTATCCAATATAACATAAAAATGTGAGGTAAGTAAGGTAAAGTGCAGGAAAAATGTCTGGATTATTTTCTGGCTCTATACTATTAGAGAGGTAAAGTTTATTTTTTATTTTTTTCAGCATTTTTTATTAATTTATTTTGATTTATCAATAATCACTTCCATATGTTTTTGAGTTTAAAATTTTTCTCCCCCTTCCTCCCCACCACCCTCCCCAAGATGGCACACAATCTGATATAGGATATACATTTACATTCATATTAAACATATTTTCACATTAGTTATGTTGTAAGTAAAAATTAAAATCAATAGGAGGAACCATCAGAAAGAGGAAACAAAACTCAACAGAAGAGAAAAAAAATAGCAATTCGACTTCCATAGCTCTTTCTTTGGATGAGGATAGCATTTTCCATCACAAGGCCTCTGGAGATGTCTTAGATCCTTGTATTGCCAGGAAGGGTTAAGTTTATCAATATTGGTCATCACACAACATGGCTGTTATTGTGTACAACATTCTCTTGGTTCTGCTCACTTCACTCAGCATCAGATCATACAAGTCTTTCCAGGTTTTTCTGAAGTCAGCCTGTTAATCATTTCTTACAGCACAATAGTATTCCATCACATTCATATACCACAACTTGCTCAGCCATTCCCCAATTGATGGGCATCCTCTCAATTTCCAATTCTTTGCCACCTCAAAGAGTTGCTATGAATATTTTTGTACATGTAGGTCCTTTTCCTGTTTGTGTGATCTCTTTGGGATATAGCCCTAAAAGTGATATTGCTGGGTCAAAGGGTATGCACATTTTTATAGTCTTTTGGGCATAGTTCCAAATTGCTCTCCAAAATGGTTGGATCATTTCACAACTCCACCTACAATGCATTAGTGTTCCAATTTTCCCACAACTTCTCCAACAGTTAGCATTTTCCTGTTTTGTCATGTTGATAGGTGTGATGTGGTATCTCAGAGTTGTTTTAATTTGCATTTCTCTAATCAATAGTGATTTAGAGCATTTTTAGAAAGGTAAAGTTTAAAACAACTCACAAAAAGATGGAATTTTTACATTACTTATAGACTCAAACACAAGGCCACCCCAGAATCACAGAATCTAAGAGTTTATAGGAAGATCAGAGAACATCTTCAAACCATAAATGCAAAGGAATTCCCTTTTCGACATATCCAAACATGATCCTCAGGTTTTACTTGAAGGTTTCCAATGAGAGAGACATCACTAGGCAGCCCACTAGGACAGTTCCATTTGTTGGGAAAATTCTTCCTTATACCAACCTGAAATTTACCTGCCTTCTACTTCTTCTTATGTTGGTTTCTCATCTGGGGTTGAAGAGAATAAGACCAATTTTTCTTCCACAAGATAGTCCTAAAGAGAATAATCATATCTTTTCTAAATGCTCCCATTCTTTGTTCTATCATAACCATGTGTGACCTTGGCCACAATCTCTAACCCATTGGCGTTTCATTTTCTTTATCTATGAAACAGAAGTAACATCTTCTCTTTGGAACTTCTATAGCAACAGCCATTCAAACAATGAATAAACTCAAATTAAAGACAATAAAAAACCGATGTGTCCAGTAAGGATGATAAAGGTGGGTCTTTTCCCAGGGCATCTTGGAAGCATAATTGGCTATCAAGAACCAGGTGCAAGTCCCAAATTACTAGCCAGATGGTTGGATTGTGTTTTTGTGTGTGCATGTATTGTGTGCTTACTTTTTAGTGACTATCAATTATTATTATATTCACATCAGAGATTACATTTTTTGGTGTTCACCAAGATCTTGGAGCACATCAATTCAGCTTTACTGAATCAATTTTAAGATTAACAACTATGGCAAAATTCCCAGATAAATGCAGAGAGAGGGCAAGAGAGAGGCCTGTGCAGAAAATGTCCAAAACTCTGTCTGTACTAAACAGACCTAAAAGAAGAGGATTCAAATGAGAACCAAAACTGAAAGCATTGAGATGCATTGTTGAAGAGGTCAGAAATGTCTGGCAACTTAAAGAGATCTTCCTATAGTGAGGCAAATCTCTTACATTTTGAGAGATTAATTTGGGAGAACTTTGGAAAATTCAATACCCTCATCCCTGCTCTTTGCAAAAAAAGTATTTGTTGGAGCTGGTCAATCCTCTGATGCATATACCTGTAGTTAATGCTTTATGAGCATGTGACCTTCAGCAAGTCACTGTCATTTTATGGACTTCAAATTCCTCATCTGTAAAATGGGAAAGTTGTATTAAAGAACACTGAATGTTCTTACCATTTCTCAATTTCTTTGATTATATAACAAGTTACTATTTATTGTGTTTATATTAATACTAATTTAATTATTGGGCTATGATCTGTTACTTTGAACTAGGCTAAGATTTTATTATTTCCAAAGTAAAATATGTAGTGATATTAGCAACATTATCATCACTCAACTCTGTATGTGTATAGTCTTCTTTTGACCACTTCAGATGAGTGATGTTCAAATGTCAAATACTCCTCCTTCTTTTTTGTTTGTATAGACTTGTACTTGTATACCCAAATTACATAATATAATTTCCCCTAATCTTTCTTTTCTTTCCTCCTCTAGTGTATTCCTCTTCTCTTTCCATTCTTCTTTCCATTCTTTTGAGATCACCAAGATGTCACATAAGCACTCACAGGCCTCCTGTCTAATTAGACTCCCTCTATTGTATTTGACAGTGATAAAGTTCAAGAGAGGCAATACATATCACTTGCCTATATTAGTATGTAAGCACTTTATCCTTTAGTTCTTTATAACACTAATTCATATTTACCTTTGTTACATTTCTTTTAACTACTGTGTTTGAATTACAAAGGTTCTTCATAGTTTTGGTTTTCTTAATAGGAGTAATTGGAAGTCCTCTATTTCAAAAAAACCAATTTTTTATCTTAATAATTATACTCAGTATGGCTAGGGAAGTTATTCTATCTTCTTTGCTGTCTAGAATATTATGAGGGCTGCTAAATTATGTGTGATCCTGACTGTGTTTCCTTGATACTTGGATTCTTTCTGATTGCTTGTAGTATTTATTCTTTGACCAGGAGGCTCTGGAGTTTGGATATCTTCTTCCTGTGATTTTTCATTTTGGCACTTCTTTCAGAAGGTAACATTGATTCTTTCTATTTTCACTATCCCCTCTAATTCTATGACATCTGCATAGTTTTCATTTAAAAGTTCTTAAAAGCCAATGGCTCTATTGTAGATTTTTTTTCTATCATGGCTTTCAGGTAGTCCATGATCCTTAATTTTTTCTTTTTTTTTTCCTGTGATAACTTGTATTTTCTTCAATTTCCCAAGTTTTTTAACTTTGTTTTATTGTTTTCTCATGGAAACACTGGCTTCTATTTTGTCCATTCTAATTTTCATGTAGTTTTTTACTGGATAAGATTTAGTACCTATTCTACTAAGCTATTAATTCCACTTCCAATTCATTCTTCCATAGTTATAATTACTTTAAAAAAATTTTTCCTGCAGTTCTCTCATTTCTTTTATTAATTTTTTTTAAATCTTAAAAAAATCTTGTTTTATCCCTTCTAGGAATTCTAGTTAATTTTTTGGCCAAGCTGTGTTTTTCTTTGAGAACTTGATTGTAATGTTTTGGATCACTCTCTTTTTCTACATATATGTCTTCAGTGTCCTTTTCACCATAATAACTTTTTGTGGTGAAATTATTTTTTGTTTATTCATTTTCACACTATTTTCTGACTTTGTACCTAATGTTAGGCTAGAATCTGTAAGTAGGGAAGTTCTAGACTCTTCCTTTTGATACTTTCTTGTGAGTATTGAGTGTAGTGTTATTCCATGCCTTCAGGGATAGCTCAGGCTCGGGACCTTCAAGTTATCAGTGTTCCTAAAGGGGTCTGATCCAGGACAAAATTTGATCAATGCTCCCTTAATTTAAGATTTATAAGTTCCTAACCTGGATGTCAGTTTGAGCAACAAGTGATTACTGCTGGATTCAGACATTCTCAGGTAGCTGAGGAGTTCCATTGGTTGAGACTGACAAAATTACAAGCTTCTCTTTGGTCTAGGATTCTTGTCCTGGTTATTCTTCTGGAGGTTTGAGACTAGGCTGGAAGTTAGAGTTGAGATCCTGTTCTCCTGGGTTCCCAGACATATCACTGCTGCTTGCTTATGGGTTTCTCCTCTCTCAGTACACTTCCAAGGGGCCATCATTACTCTCTTCTGTGAAAGATCACTCCTGGGCACATGTACCCTCCTCAGTTTATCCTAGATCTAGGACCCAGCACTGGGTCATAAAAGTCACCATTTAACACCTGTCCCCACATCCTGCATGAGGTCTTGGTGCACTAATATGACTTTTGAATTTTTTTCTTACTCTTTTACACAACCTTTCCCTCTGTGGGAATGTTCTTCAAAGTGCACTACTGACCTGACCCACTCTTCAGTATCAAAACAACTCTGTATCTCCCTGTGGTGACTTCAGTTGAAAAAAATGACTCAATGTGGCTTTTTTCTTGGATTTCCCCATAATTATTCCAACCAGTTCTTTTACTTAGATTTGTTTAAAGTTTTGATTTTTTTGGGGGGTAAAAAGGGGTAAGAGGAATTCACAGTAGTGCTTCTGGCCTCTCCACCATTCAAGGCTCTTTGTAATCTAGCTTCAAATTGTATCTTAGTTCTCTCTTTTTACTGAACTTCACGTACACAACAGAACTAATTTTGGACCCCTATACAAATTCTGTGCATCTTTGTTAACATCATCATCATCATAACTTCCATTTTCATATTGTTTTATATTTCACAAAGTATTTTCCAATGATTCAACATCTGATTTATTGACTTTGTTAAATGCTTTTAATATGCAAAGCCCTGAGTAAAGAAAGAGAGGACATAGCTTCAGAGTTCAGGAATTTCTAATCAAACTAACATGTGAGAAACAGTTACAAGAATAACCATTATCCAAATAAGAGTGAGATAAGTTCAAAGATTCAAAGGATCATAGATCATTATTGACAGAAATTTTAGAGGAAATTTAGGTGTTTTTTGGGGGTGGTATTAATTTATTTTTTATAGATGATCAGAGAGACTAATTTATTTTTCAAGGTCACAAAAGTTATGTGTCCTATAAGAAACTTGAGGAGAGAGAGAGAGAGAGAGATACATTTCATCTAGGACTGAGAGAAACAAGTGACTAATTTCTTGGGGTGGGGCTAGAGGAGACTTTTAAAGATGGCACTTGATTAGACTCTGAAGGAATAGAAAATACAGCTGGGGTAGAGTCCATTTAGGAAATGGAAGCATAGTATCATTAAAGAAAAGACTAGAGAAAAGAAAGGGCATGCAAATGAGGAATAGATAATATTACACTTTTGAATCCTCATGACAGTTTGGGTTTTTCACCTAGTGGCATGGATAACTCCTAGTAATCACTCACAAAACTCATATTTATATACTTAATGAGATCTTGCCCCAGTACACAAAATTAACAAGCGGCAGAGCCAGGACTTTAAACATAAGTTCTTCAGATCAAATCTGATGTTATTGCCAGTATATATCACTATGTTAATGAATGAGTAGACACCCTAGCAATCATATATAATTCTATATTTATACAATTTAAAATGGATTAATGTGAGACCAAACTGTTCCTGGGCTTGGGCACGTGTCCATATCAGAGAGAGCAACATGTCCCATTGTGGACATGACCTAACATTCACATGTGGCATCTTTTCATAGGGCTTATGGTGCCCTCCCCATGGTGATGACTAATATATTTTGCAGACCTTTCTCTGCTTGGGTAAGGTATCTAATTGATTACTAACTGATGCAACGTAGCTAGAGTTATTAGAGTCTTAACTTGTCCTATAAATGATTCCTGAGAGCTTTGTCTTTCTTATGGCATTCCTACTAGGATGCATAGATCAGGCCCTAGCCCCACTTCTTGCCTCACATAGCCAGTGTCCTGCAAAATTCACTGCTCCACTGAGGCATCGACTCTGTTTCCATGTCTAATTTTAGTGCTTAGAATCATTTCCTTTGCCTATTCAATCTAGACATGTTCCACAAGGGAATGATTAACAAATCACCTTGCAAACTGGGAAACCAGTGAAGATCGATAATTGTCCATGGGGAGGAAAAGCTCCCTAAGCAGGGCAAACTAAATACAAATATGGCCATAGTAACTCAGGGTCTCCTAACATTCACTGGATCCTTATTGGCATTTTCTCCTTTACTTTCAGTGTGACATTTCTGACAGGTAATTTGATGAATAAAGTAATTTTTTTTCTTAGAAAATAGAAGTTTAGAAAGTAAACAGCTAGAAAAGTATATAATAGTTGGAATTTAGATGCAGTGAGTTTTCACCTTAGATTCTGACCCTGTTTCACAAATTGGTACACTTTAGGAGTATGGTATCAAGGAAGAACATTTGACCTTACCCTAGTGCATAATAGAAGATCTAGCATGGGGGGACAGAGCCAAGATGGCAGCAAGAAGGCAACAACTCACCTGAGCATTCCTGAAAATTCCTTTGAATGCATTTAAATAATGCCATAAAATAATTCCTGGAGGAGCAGAAGTTCCAAAAGGATGGGGTAAAATTATTTTCAAGTCAAAGACAACTTAGAAGGTCTGCAGGGAAGGTCTGTCACACCTAGCTGAGAGTGGAGCACAGTCCAGAGCAAGCCACACCATCACAGACCCAGTCCCAGCAAATCAGGATCAGGCCTTGATCATCACTGAGTGAGCAGTGACCATAGCTGTGTCTGGAGCTCTCAGCCCACAGACAGTAAGTGGTTCGAACAACTGGTCAGAAGGAAATTGCAGGGGTCTCTTTGCTAGCACTGAGGGCAGGACTCTGTACTTTTTTGCTCATACTCTTATATGGGTGGCAGTCCTGGGTGGCAGTCCCAGGGAGAGAAAGAGCACTACCACACCAGAGCTTGTGACCTCAGTGGAGCAAAGATGCTCTTCACATTTCCATGGCAGAAAAAAAAGTGCTTGTGGTCAGTCACAGACCAGAGCATAGGCCAGAAGAGCAGGAAACACATGTCTCCTTAGGTTATACCATGTTAGAAGAACTGAAAACTTACAGATCCCTAGAAGTACCTCTGAAAACAGCTGCACAAAACCCCTGAAGCTTGGGATAGTACAATCTCCACTCTGGAAGCAGAGCCTTATTTTAACAAAGAGTTAAAAGTCAAGAATAGGCTGGAAGTTTTCAGATGAAGTAATCAAAGATATCTATAGGCATATTAAGAAGTACTCTAAATCACTTTTGATCATAGAAATGTTAATTAAAACAACTCTGAAATACCACCTCACACCAATCAGATTGGCTAAAATGACAAAAAAAATGGAAAATGATAAATGTTGAAGAGGATGTGGGAAAATTGGTACACTAATGCACTGCTGGTGGAGTTGTGAACTTATCAAACCATTCTGGAAAGCAATTTGAAATTATGTCCAAAAGGAAATCAAACTGTATATAACCTTTGACCCAGCATGCCACTACTAGATCTGTATATCAAAGAGATCATAAAAAAAGAAAAAAAAGGACTTACATTTGCGAAAATATGCATAGCAGCCCTATTTGTGGTGGCAAAATATCGGAAATTGAGGATCTGTCCATCAATTGGGGAATGACTGAACAAGATGTGATACATTAATGTAATGGCATACTACTGTTCAATACGAAATGATGAACAGGCAGATTTCAGAAAAAAACCTGGAAAGACTTGTGCGAAGTGATGCAAAGTGAAATGAACAGAACAAGGAAAACATTATACACAGTATCAGCAGCATTTTATGATTATCAACTATGAATGACTTGGCTCTTCTCAGCGACATGATGATCCAAGACATGTATTTACTAAGGATTAATGAAGAAAAATGCTCTCTATATCCAGATAAAGAATGGATGGACTAAATGCATATGAAGCACATTTTTTCACTTACTTTATTCTTTGTGTTTTTTTTGATGTTTCTTTTTCCACAATTATGATGAATAAGGAAATATGTTTTACATGATTGCACATATATAAACTATATCAAACTCTCTACCATTTTCAGAAGGGAGGGGAGAAGAGGAGGGAGAAAAATGTGGAACTTAAAATCTTGTAAAAATAAATGCTAAAAATTTTCTTGATATGTAATTGGGGAAAAATAAAATACTATTAAAAAAGTTGAATATTCAGTCTGTTAAATCAATGTGTGTTTTGGCCATATGCTATATATAAATTCTTGAATTTAGAATTTGACAGAAGGAAAAGATTGGACTTAATCAAATATATAGTACAATGGGGCATCTAGGTGGTGCAGTAGATAGAGCTACTTAGAGTCAGGAGGACCCAAGTTCAAATCTGGCCTCAGACACTTGACACTTACTAGCTGAGTGACCCTGGGCAAGTCACTTAATCCCAATTGCCTCACCAAAAAGCAAAACAAAAACAAAAACAAAAAAAAATGGTACTACAAATGATCACAAATTGTTTACCACTCCAACAGTTCTTCTCCTAACATCTTTTAGTGATGCTAAATTTTGTGAATCTTGAAATGATACAAGGTAGGACTCAAGAAACGCATTTTTAAAATGTAAATTGTATTTTATTTTTTCCAGTTACATGTAAAGACAATTTTCAACATTCATTTTTATAAGATTTTGTATTTCACATTTTTCTCCCTCTGTCCCCTATATCCTCTCTACAATGGCAAGCAATCTGATATTGATGATTCACATGCAATCATGTAAAACATATTTCCATAGTAATTATGTTGTAAAAGAAAAAAACAGAACAAAATGAAACAAAAACATGAATAATACAAAGAAAGTGAAAATAGTATGCTTCAATCTGCATTCTGAACCTGTCAATTCCTTCTCTGGATGTGGATGGCATTTTCTATCATGAGTTTTTTGGAATTATCTTGGATCATTGTATTGCTGAGAAGAACTAAGTCAATCATAGTTGATGGTTGCACAATGTTGCTGCGACTGTGCGGTTCTGCTCACTTTACTCAGTATCAGTGCATGTAAGTCTTTCCTGGTTTTTCGGATATCTGTCCGCTCATCACTGCTTATAGCACAATAGTATTCCATCACAATCATATGCCACAACTTGTTCAGTCATTCCCCAATTGATGGACATCCCTTCAATTTTCAGTTCTTTGCCACCACAAAAAGAGTCGTTAGAAATTTTTTTTTGTACATGTAAGTCCTCTCTCCCTTTTTATGAGCTCTTTGTGATACAAACCTAGGAGTGATATTGCTGGAGACTCAAGACACTCTTTTAAACCTTGATATTTGTCTTTCTGTCTTGACCCTCATAAATGCCAAATTTCAACAATTATGTCAAAGTTGATTATTTAAAGATATCTATCTATCTGCACACACACACATGTGCACATACATACACACACACGCACATAAACATGCAAGTAACTCTCAGTAGAAACATAATTTTGCTATGGGGGACCTGGATAACGTATCTACCTTTTGTACTCAACTCAATTCCACTAACTCCCTATTATCTCTAGAATCAAATAAAAATCCTGTTTGACTAGACCTGCAATCAAGAAGATAAGTTCAAATTCAGACTTGGGCATTTAGTAGATTGTGACTCTGGGTAAATCACTTAACTGCTGTCTGCCCCAGTTTCCTCAATTTGTAAAATAAGGATGATAATAGCACCTACTTCCCAGGCTTCCTACAAAAATCAAACGAGATCATACTTGAAAAGTGCTTAGCACAGCGCCTAGCATGTGGTAGACACTTAACAAATGTGTGATTCCTCCATTCCCTCAAACTGGTATGCTTTCCCTCTGAGATTACCTTCCACTTATGCTGTATCTATTCTACGGACATTTCACTTTTTGAAGATTGTCCCCCACTATTAGAATGTCAGCTCTCTGAGGGCAGGGAAGTTGTTTTTGCTTTTCTCTATTTACCCAGTACTTAACAGTTCATGGTAAGCACTTAATAAGTGTTTCCTGGCTAACTAACATTTCAATCTTAGAAAACTGGCCTTAATAGTGTGCCCTTTCATTTCTGGAGAGCTTTAGTTTAGGTAGTACTGGTAAAAACAATTGTAATCAACATTTCCAAAATCTTCAACTAGCATTCTAGCTAATATCTATATTCTTTCTCAAAACCTTCCCTGAAATCACCTGCCTAGCCTAATTCCTAGTTTTGCTGTCTGCTTAAAGCAGGTATTGACTAAATTTCCCACTCTTTATATAATATGTGATAATCTCCAAGGCATGGGTGGTCAAATTAATATCTGGAGTTTAGAGTATTTTTTCAGTGTACAGAGTAAATTTTAATGAATTTAAAAACATCTTTCCCAGTGAACCTCAACTGCATTTTGCAGTTTTATTTCAATTCACTTTCAACCTAGTCCTATTTCAAAGGATATTTAATCCAAGATCCCAGCTCATTCACTCTTGTTTATTATATGATCACAACAAGCTGGAATGAACCTTAGTGCTCATCTAGTCCAGTCCCTTCATTGACAGATGAACAACCTGAGGTGCAGGGGGGAAACATGGTTATTTAATGGCCAGACCTACATAAGGACCCCAATCTCCAGAACTCTCTAGCCCCAGACTATTCTATATACCATACTGCACTGCCTCTAAGTGAGTGATAATTTATTTTTAAGAAGTTTTTTGGATTCTTTTCAATTCTTATTTTTTCCCCTTTGAGGTTGAAAGCTGAGCCTTTCTGAGGCTAAAGAGAAACTCAAGCACCTGAAGTTAATAAACCATCTCTCCCCACCCCCACACCTTTGGCACTCCTGGGTGCTTTCACCGTGTGTTGTGGCTGCTGCATCTGCTGGCAGCTGGTATTTGGGGAGGTGACTCATTCTACCCTTTGGGAGTAAAAGGAGCTGCATCACCTTTGCATCATGGCTTATATCCCTAAGCCCAGGATGGCACTTGAGTGGGCAAAGCCATATTTGCTGGCAAAGTAAATCAAATAATAGCCTCTTCTCTCTTTTTTTTTTCTTTTTTTTTAAACAAAGTAGCCTTCAGCATCCTGCAGCTAAGCAATTGATTATTCTCACAAAAAGCCAACTACCTTCCCCGGTAACCAGTTTGTCTCTACCATTACTGGTGATAGCAAGAAGCTCTGGGGACAAGTTCCTAGAGAGCTGAATAAAGGTTGAATTCTCTTTGGCAGGCTCTGCGACGCCCCAGTCTGTGCTCTGGGGATTCTAAGTTCCCAGCTCCCTCAAGACACATGACTTAGAAAACTAGAGCTCCCTGCAGGGTTACTGGTCTCCTGAGGAAGATGAGATTACGTGATGATTCTGGCTGGAAATGGAAAGGGTGGGGCACTTTGCTAGCTGAAGATGGGCTGCGTGGATTCATTAGTGAGAGCAAAAGGAGGATTGGCTAGGGAAGAAGGTTTCTGGGACAAATTGATTCAGAATGCTGGTCTGGAAGAATTGGATAGAGAACCACACTTACCTTTGTTTTCTCGCTCAATTCTTTTCTGCACTTTATTTTTCTTCCCCCATCTCTGTCCCCTTTTATGTTCCAGAGGAAGAAGACTTAACTACACCAGGGAAAACCTTACCAATTAATTAACTTGACACTGTTGAGCTGATGAACAGTAAGTAGGTTTTGCTTTGAGGCCCGGCCCTGCCATATGTACCTGAAACAAAACTGTGGTGGAAAAGAGGCTTGAAGGGAGTTTTATCCAATTTTCAAGGAACATGTTAGTAGGGTAGGCATGAAACCAGATTAGAAAAATATTCCAAGGTTGCCCTCCAGTCAGATGACTCTGAGGTTGCCAAACCACTGTTTTCCTTGATCAATAAGCCTCAAAAATAGAAATCAGGGACTATATAGTATTTTTCGGCATCAACTAGTAAATAGCTTCCAGAGAAACAGCTGCATCTTGATGATTATTGGGCATTTTTTTTTTTTTGCTGAGGACCACAAACAGGCATGCTAGTTAGAGTGCTCTACTTTGAGTCAGGAAGACATGGGTTCAAATCCTGTTTTGGACACTTAGTATTTGTAATAAGGTACTATCCCTTTCCAAAGTTTAGCAGTTTTGGTTATTGAAACTCACATAAAATGAACTTTTGCATAAAGAATATAATGAAATGATCTTGTGAAGGATGCAAGATGCTATCCCCTTCCAATATTATCAATTCAGTTGTTAAAAAAAGCAGAGAAAAGAACTTTTGCATCGAAAAAATGATAAAATTCCATATATAATGGAAGGCAATTTTTTTCAGTTAAAATAGGAGGACAGATAATAGGGGTATTGAATTGAGGACATATAAATGACTAAGGTTTCAGGGCATTATGGTTCTTCAATTCATTTGCATATACCTTTTTCTTTTTATGTAGATGGTATATTAGATGGTAGGGAGGGAGACAGAGACAGATGGCTGGTAAGGGAGGAAGGAGGGAGGGGAGAAAGGAAGGAAAAACAGTTTGTAATAATATTACATACTCATAGGATTGTTCTAATGTTAAAGAGATAACACATGTAAAGTACTTTGTGAAGACCAATAAAAAGCCATTATTATCACCATTACTGTCATTACTATTATTGCTCTCAAGGAGATTATAATCAATAGGGGGAAACAGAATATAAAAGGCAGCTGCAGGGGGTAGGTGGGTTAGGTTACTCATTCAGGGACAAGGTAACTGAAATAGAAGTGGAGCAGATCAAAAAATGAATAGAAACTAAAGTGGTCAGTGTAGCTGGGGTTTTTCAAGAAATGGTAGCCTCAGATAGGGATTCATCAATCAGCAAGAACCCTTCAGGACAGCCATCCTTAGGCAGGCAAGAAACTGGTGGGTTAGGTGGAGTAGTTTTGAGTGTAAGTGGAGAATGAAGAGGTAGGTAAGTTTTGAGCTCTTGTGGTTAAAACTCACAAATCATTAAGTCAAATAACTGTTTAGAGACTCTGTAAAGGTTAAACGAGAAATGCAGGTATTATGACTGACTAAACAAGCAGACTTTATGAGTTTTACCACGATCTTGAGAATGTTGAAAAGCCTAGCAAAGAAGAACAGTTAAGATGATAGCAGCTTCTCCAGGAGAGGAGAAGCTAACAGTTCATTCAGCTGTCAGGAAAGCTTCAGCACCTGTACTTACTTGGGAGGCTGCTAACACTCATTGGAAGATGACTTGGCTGAATCTTGCCTATTTTGCCCTTTAACTCCGTCTACAATTGGCCAGAGATGAAAGCTCAGAGAAATACCTAATTACTTTCTACTGCCACCCTCATGTTTGAAAGGAAAAAAAGACAGGGGACAAGGAAAAGTCCTTGCAGGTGCTTTACTGTAAGTATAAGTTTAAGTTGACTGGATGATACAACTTGTGGAATGAATTGCTGGCTAGGCTTTTCTGCAATACCCAGAGATCCAACTGAATTTTTTTGCTGAGGGCTCTGCTCCGCTATAAAGACAAACTGAAAGTTGATTACGTGACACAGAATCAAGAATTGAGTGGGCTTGTGTGCATTGCCAAAAGAACCAATTTGAGGAGTCTGGCAGTGCTCAGGTTTAATGTAACTGGTTATCATCAATACTACTTTAACACCTTTTAAAGGATGATCATGTTTTAAAAGAGATTTTTGTTACTATTTCTTTAGTTTGAGAGAAGAATGGGAACAAATGGCCTAGAGAAAAGGTAGTGAGGACCAGAATGAACAAATTAGCAGAAAAGTGTTTTCATATGGTACAGATTATCAATTAAGGCAACAAGGACATCAAGACTTGCAGTCCAGAATGGCAATCTCACTACCAGTATATAGATTGTCCTTATTCATCTATATCTCTGTTATGATTCTATATCTGTCCACTCTCCCTCAAAGTTTTTGTGTACATTGATAGGAGAGTTTGACTCACATTTATGGTTTAACCAGTATGTTATTGTTTAGTTGTCTCAAGTCATGGCCCACTCTTTGTGACCCCATTTGAAGGTTTCTTGGCAAATATACTGGAGTGGTTTGCCATTTCCTTCTCCAGCTCATTTTTCATTGAGGAACTGAGGCAAATGGGGTTAAGTTACTTGCCCAGGGTCACAACATCTAAGTGTCTGAGGCCAGATTTGAACTCACAAGGATCTCTTGTACCTGTCACTGAGCCACCCAGCTGCAACCAATATGTAGTAATATTAAATTAATTAACTATGAAAATGATTGTTATTACTTCTAACTTATTGTTTAGTATATTTTTGTTATTAATAGTTTCATCATTATGACTGATTGGTTGTGTTTGTAACCGAAACATTGGTAGAGGCTCAGGAACTACAGTGGTTCATAGGTGCAGTTTATCTCTCCACCCCACGACCAAGTTATCCCTAAGAACCTAACAGAGTGTGAATTGTAGCCATTTTCTCTGGGAGAGGATGGACCTTCTTTGGGAACCTAGACCTGCCACTCTGAGGACAGGCTAGAATGAGCAAGCTAGCCCAGAGAGAAAGTAGGTGACCCATACATCATGATAGGGAGTATCTCTTATTGTGGTGTTTGGATCTTCCCTCAGTAGAAGGTATTCTAAGCAAGGGTTTTACTGGGAAATGACAACCTCTGGGCTTCAATTTCCTAACTTGTTAAATGGGTCTATTAATAGTCCTAAACTTGTGAGGTTGTTATAAGGCTCAAATAAGGTAATATCTGCAAAGTATTTTGAAAACCTTAAAGCAATATGTAAATAATCAGCTATGATCATGGCCATATTTCCTGGACATATTTTATTCCTATTTTTCCTCTTATTCCCATCATACCTTATGAATAAGAAGTATAGATAAGCTATTCATGTGACCAACCCAAAATATGGCAAGTAGATGGCAGTTGGTAAACTTTTGATATGAGGAGAAAACAAGGAAGGAATCCAGCACTTTAGGTAGAACTCAGGTAGCAAAATTATGGGGGGATGTGAATAAGAATCAAAAAATTGGGCAGCCATGGATTGCTTGTGATTTGAGCTATTGAAAGGAAAATCCAAATATATGAGATAATGAACAATCAACAACACTTATTAAACACTGTATGTTTGGAACTGTGTTAGGCACTGGGGATACAAGTAAAAAGGACAACAACAACCACAAATAGTCTACTCTGAAGGAGCTTATAATCTTATGGGAGAAACAATAAATAAATATATTAGTATATGTGGAATAAGCAGAAAATACAAATGCAAACAATTAATAAGTAATAAAATATAAGACAATGAGGGAGTATGCCAATGGTAGTGGGGATGAGGAAAGGCTTCATTGAAAGATCTGGTTTTTAGTTGAATTTTGGTGCATGAGGTGAATCTTGAAGGCAAGAGAAAGATTAAGGCAGAATTGAGAAGGGGGTATATTTTGGGCATGGTAGCAGAGGAAGGGGATAAAGGTGAAAGTCAGTTGAAGTGCCATATGTGAGGAAAATAGATAAGGTCAGTTTGGCTGAATCACAGGATGGTGAAAGAAGAGCAACACACAATGAAAATGGAAAGATAGGTTAGGCTCAGGTTGTGTATGGCTCAAGCTAAACAGAAGACTATATTTTTTCCTAGAAGAAATGGGAAAGCAACAGTAGTTTAATGAATAGGGGAATGATATGGTAAGAACTGCACTTATGGAAAATCACTTTGACAGCTGTATGGAGGATGAATTGGAGTAAGGAGAAATTTCAGGCAGGGAGAACAATTAAGAGGCAATTGCAATCACACAGTGCAGAGGTGATGAGAGTTTGAACTAAGTTGATTTCTCCGAGTATACAGAAATATCCAAGGTATGCTTTTGAGTATTCAAGTATGTGGTCACATTGTCCCAGAAATAAGGTTGGCATATTTATTAGGTATGAGGTAGCTTGGACTTTTGAGAGAGGATAGTGAGAGGGAAAAGGCCTTCTCTCATGAAAAAAATGTGCACGGTTTCTGATATAATGATAATTTGCCTGGTTGACTTTAATTTTCAACTTGGCTGACACCTCTAGTGATGCCTTCCCTAATCCATCCCCTACCCCTTCCCTTGTTAGTATAGTGTTTTCTGCTTTCTCAATTTCTCTTGCACTATACTTATTTGTGAATAGCTCTCACCATCATTAGAATGTAAGCTCCCTGCAAGAAGAGAATGTTTCTTTGGCAGTTAGCTAATTGTGAGGACAATATTTAATGTATAACTGAGGTGTCTAATATTGACCTAAAGTCTCCTGATTTCTGGTCTATGATGGCCAGAATATAATATATAAAATAATATAAATATATTAACATAAAATAAACCTGATAATCATTTTAATAGCAAATTAAACATGAAAAGTAATATATATATAATATATATATATAAATATATATATATATATATATAAAATGTCTCCAACAATCAAATGCACACAAAAAACAAATCCAACAAATGTCAAGACAAAATAACCATCAAACAAAAAGGAATTACTACTGCAAATTCATAACTATGAAAATAGGCATGTGTTCACGAATTCCTCTGGAGTTCAAATGTGCAGGTAGAATTATAATTAGAAATTTTGGAATCCAGAGCCAGGATTTGAACTCAGTTCTTCTGGACTCCAGGCCCAATGTTCTATTGCCACCTAGTTGCCTATAACTCAAGAAGCAATTATAACAAATTGAATCAAACTGGAGGCAAGACCCCAGAATGCTACTTTCTAAGATATCATGACTCTGTCAATGGAGGTAAGGGTGCTGGGTAGGAAAAGGTGAAGGAGGACAGTTTAACCAAGGCTATCCTCAATTGGTATTTGGCAACTTATGTGTAAAGCTGGTAATTTCAGTCACCAAATTCTTATAAATACTTTTTTTCTTGTTAAGTAGTAAAATAAATTGTTGCTACAAGGAGTATCAAAGGAGTACAAATATGATCAGAATATAAATGTACCTAAATGTAAATTTGTATAATATTGCATTATCTTTATTTGCTAGTCTTGAATCCTTGCAATCTCAATCCTCTTCGGCAAGAGCCTAGTCTCCTTGCCCCAGTTATGACTATGTTTAGGAATCTAAGAAAGAAATTTGAGACAGCTAGATGGCACAGTGGATAGAGCACCAGCTCTGGATTCAGGAAGATGGGAGTTTAAATCTGGCCTTAGAAACTTGACACTTACTAGCTGTGTGACCCTGGATAAGTCACTTCACTCCATTGCCTGGGAAAAAGAAAAAGGAAAAGAAAAAAGAAAGAATAAAATTCCAGAAATCAGGGTGAGCTTAAGGGAAATTTAGTAAGCTTTATCTTTCCTTTTCTATTCCCTTTCCCAATGGGAATTTTTGTTGGGAAGCCTTTGGTACATTTGCCTTCATCAGGTGCTATGATATGGGACATGATATTAGATATGAAACTGACAGATTAAATGACTATAGTCTTTGTTAAATGGGATAGCCTATTCCTGAATGTATTTTTAATATACATGTGTGTGAACACACACATACACACACACATATACATATATATATAATTTCAACTAATTTTAGTAAATATTTACTAAGCACATACCATGTGCTATATATACATATGCACATATATGTATAATTTAGTTATACACATGTGTGTACATACTATACATATGTATGTACAAAGGTGGAAACACATTTGAAACAAGGCTATTTAACCAAGGATGCATCATAATTTTGGCATGAGACATATCATCTTTTACTATCAGGGATTCTTTTTCTTTTTCTTTTTTTTTGTCCATCAATTTATTTATTTTTAGTTTTCAACATTCACTTCTACAAGATTTTGAGTTCCAAATTTTCTCCGTTGCTACCTGCCCACCCACCCTCATTGAGAAGGCAAGCAACTCAATATAGCTTATACTTCTATAGTCATGCAAAACACTTCGATAGTAGTCATGCTATAAAAACCTAACTGTATTTCCCTTCGTCCTATCCCATCACCTGTTTATTCTATTCTCTCTTTTGACCCTGTCCCTCCTCAGAAGTGTTTGCTTCTGATTACCCCCTCTCCCAATCTGTCCTCCCTTTTATCATCCCCCTACTCTCTTATCTTTTCCCTCTGCCCTATTTTCCTGTAGGGTAAGGTATATTTCCATACCCAATTGAGTATGTATATTATTCCCTCTTTAAGCCAAATCCAATGAGAATAAGACTCACTCATTCCCTCTTACCTTCCCCCACTTCCCCTCCACTGTAAAAGCCTTTTCTTTTCTGTTTCATATGAGATAATTTACCCCATTCTACCTCTCCCTTTCTCTATCTCACAGTATAATCCTCTCTCACTCCTTAATTTTATTCTCCAGATATCACCCCTTCATCTTCAGCTCACCCTGGGCCCTTTATCTACCAATCTATCTATACATATAATTTTTCCCCTCCAACTATTCTAATACTAACAAAGGTCTCATGCATTATAAATATTGTCTTTCCATGCAGAAATGTAAACATTTCAACCTTAATAAGTCCCTCATGATTTCTCTTTCCTGTTTACCTCTTCATGCTTCTCTTGAGTCTTATATTTGAAAGTCAGATTTTCTATTCAGCTCTGATCTTTCCATCAAGAGTGCTTGAAAGTACTCTATTTAACTGAATGTCCATTTTTTCCTTTCAAGGATTATACTCAGTTTTGCTGTGTAGTACATTCTTGGCTGTAATCCTATCTCCTTTGACCTCCAGAATATCATATTCTAAGCCATGTGGTCCCTTAATGTGGAAGCTGCTAAATCCTGTGTTGTCCTGATTGTGTTTCCACAATACTTGAATTGTTTCTTTCTGGCTGCTTGCAATATTTTCTCCTTGACCTGGGAACTCTGGAATTTGGCTATAATATTCCTAGGAGTTTTCTTTGGGGATCTCTTTCAGGAGGTGATCAGTGGATTCTTTCCATTTTTGTTTTATCCTCTGGTTCTAGAATATCAGGGCAGTTTTCCTTGATAATTTCTTGAAAGATGATGGTTAGGCTCTTTTTTTTCGATCATGACTTTCAGATAGTCCAATAATTTTAAAATTATCTCTCCTGGATCTATTTTCCAAGTCAGTTGTTTTTCCAATGATATATTTCACATTGTCCTCTATTTTTTCATTCTTTTGGTTTTGTTTTACAATGTCTAGATTTCTCATAAAGTCACTAGCTTCCAATTGCTCTATTCTAATTTTTAAGGAAGTATTTTCTTCAGTGAGCTTTTGGACTTCCTTTTCCATTTTGCCAATTTTTATTTTGAAGGCATTCTTCTCCTCATTGGCTTTTTGGACCTCTTTTGCCATTTGGGTTAGGCTGTTTTTTAATGTGTTATTTTCTTCAGTATGTTTTTGGGTCTCCTTTAGCAAGCTGTTGACTTGTTTTTCCTGATTTTCTTGCATCACTTTCATTTCTATTCCCAGTTTTTCCTCTACTTTTTTTAGTTGCTTTTTAAAATCCTTTTTGAACTCTTCCAAGGCCTGGGACTGATTCCTATTTTTTTTTTTTGGAGGCTTTGGATGTAAGAGCTTTGACTTTGTTATCTTCTTCTGGTTGTATGTTTTGATCTTCTTTGTTACCAAAAACTATTCTATGGTCTGACTTTTTTTGCCCTTGTTTGCTTATGATCCCAGCCAATTACTTGAGTTTTAAACTCTTTGTTAAGGTAGGAGTCTACTTCCAGTGTGGAGAATGTACAGTCCTAAACTTTGGGAGTTTTGTGCAGTTGTTTTCAGAGATACTTCTAGGGAACTGGGAGTTTTCAGTTCTTCCAAGGTGGTATGATTAAGGGTGAGGTGTTTACTCCTTTCCAGGCCTGTGCTCTGATCTATGAGTGACCATAAGCACATTTTTTTGCCTTGGAATTGTGAGGAGGATTCCCTCTCCACCTAGGCACAAGCTCCACCATGCCAGAGCTCCTCCTTGTCCCAGGGTCACCACCCAGAACTGTGACCTGGATCCAAGCACAAGCAAAGCAAGAGAATCCTGCCTTAGTACTAGCAAAGAGGTCCCTGCAGTCCCCCTCTGATCAGCCACTTGATTCTTCCTCAGTCTGTGGGCTGGAAGCTCTGGAAGCAGCCACTGCCCTGGGACCACAGCTGGGACTTGGACTCGGATTGATCTTTTCTCTCACCCAGTTACAGATTTTTCCTACTGACCTTCTAATTTATCTTTGGCATCCGTGGCTTGAGAAGTCAGGGAAACCAAGTGCAGCTAGGTGGCGCCGCTAGAGCACTGGCCCTGAAGTCAGGAGAATCTGAGTTCAAATCTGACCTCAGACCAAACACTTGACACTTGCTAGCTGTGTGACCCTGGGCAAGTCACTTAACCCCAATTGCCTAAAACACACACACACACACACACACACACACACACACACACACACACACA
>NW_020954619.1:41250116-41302442 GCF_900497805.2 Vombatus ursinus | reverse complement strand
ACACACACACACACACACACACACACACACACACACACACACACACAAAAGAAGTCAGGGAAACCACCACAGCTGCCAGTGATTGAGTCCTCTGAGACCTGCTCCAGGTTTCCTGAGGCCTGTTTTGCCTGCGAGCCTATGCTGAACTGCTTTCTTCTCCCACCCTGGCACAATACACCTTTCTAATCAACCATCCAGGTTGTCTTTGGCTAGAAATTTGTTTCACTCTCTTTTTGTGGGTTCTGCTGCTCTAGAATTTGTTTAGAGCCATTTTTACAGGTATTTGGAGGGGTTTGGGGGAAAAACTCAAGCCAGGTCCTTTTACTCTGCCATCTGGGCTCTTCCTCCCACTATCCGGGGTTCTTAAGCTATGTGTGTGTGGGGGGAACCCTTTTAGCAGTCTGGCAAATCCTATGGATCCCTTCTCAGAATATTGTTTTCAAGTGCACAAAATAAAAATGATAGGATTACAAAAGAAAAAAAGTATATTGAAATATAGTTATCAACATTTTAAAGACAAAACAATATAAATTCACAGACCACATGTTAAAAGCTACTGATCTAGCTGCAACTTACAATAAACACTAGCTAATCAATCTCCATTTTTTTATTTAATCATTCTTTATACATCCATATAAATTAAATTTTGCAATGCAATTTTCTTTTAAATTTTTTACTACTGTAGGAACTCTCAGGGAAGAAACTATTTCCACCAATGTTTTCCAATTAATAGTCTTTCCTAGAGAGTTTGCCTGGAGTTCTACAAGGTTAAATGACTTGACTATGCCTAATAAACATTAATAAGGGTTAAAAGATTAAACAAAAAGATGCTAGACTTTAAAAAAAATGGTGGACAACCATTAAAATGGGTTGCTATTTATTTTATGAATTCTATAAGCAAATGTCCACCAAAATTGAGGACCTTCTTTGTTCTAGATACTCTGCTTTGTTCTGAACATACAAAGGCAAAAATGAAATCATCCTGTATCTAGGGGAGCTTACATTCCACTACTCTTTGATTTCCAAAGGTTCAAGTTATTTGAATCTTCCTTTTTAAAAACAAAAACATTGAACTTCTCCAATCAGGAAGGCTGCTGTGCTAAGCAAGGAAGAAAATATACTAATATGGATGGATAAAACATGATTCATACCTCCAAAATGTCCCTATTTTAGAGCAAGAAAGAACTTAGAGATCATTTAGTAATAATATCATAGCTTTAGAGCCAGAAGGGGCTTCGCCAATCATCTGGTTCCATTCTTGCATTTTACAGATGAAGAAATTGTTGCTCAGGGAAATCAAGGAATTTGCCCAAGGTTATGGAATAATAATCTTGTTACTCTATGTTAAAGTGTTAGAGCAGGTGCTTTGATTCTAAATCTTTTTTTTAATTTCCCACTATACCCCACTACCAAAATTTATTTTTGAGCTGGGAAAATAAGACATATATACAAGTAATCACAATATTAAGGAAAATATGGTAAATTTTAAAAAATTAGAAGTGTTATGTGAGTCTAGAGGAGAAAATAATTCTTTCAGACTGGGGCCATCAGGAAAGGCTTCTTGTAGAACATTGCCTGTGAGATTAAACTTGACAGATGTGTAAACATTGATTCTATAGAGCTTTAATGGAAGGACTTTTCAGGAAGTGGGAAAGACATGGAGGAACATTTTGGACATGCATCTGTAAAGACATGTAGTAAACGGTTCAGTGGAAGCAGGAATTAGTATGGGAGAGCACTCATTTTTAGTTTGCTGATGTATGATTGTCCCCTTGTAAATAGCCATCCTAATGTTTGCTACATTGATACCTTGGGCCAGGAACAATATGTGTTGTATAATTATTGGAAATGTCTCTTCATCAGTCGTAGAATTATCAATGCAGAGTTAAAAGTAAGCTTTTAGTTCATTTACAACAACCCCCTCATTTTACCCTTGAAGAAACTAAACTAAGAGAGGTGAAAAGGCTTGACTAAAGCCTCTAAGGAGGTGAATGGCAGTATGCAAATCATACAGTTCTTGTGACAATGATTACAGTCATAAAATAACTATGGAATTATTCAAGTTTTAATTTTTTTTTAATTTTTGACTTTGTGTTCAGATAAGAGCCCCTTTGAGTACCACTCTATGAGGTTTGCATAAGAGGAGAGCTAATCTGTCAATGAGTTTTCACATCTGAAAGGCAGTGTACTGTGGTGGATAGAGTGCTGGAATTGGAATCAGGGTGACCTGGGTTCAAATTCTATTTAAAACTTTTACTAACCCTGTGACCCTGGACAAGTCACTTAACTTATTTGGGTTTCAGTTTCCTTATCATTAAAATGAGGGGCTTGGAATTGATGGACAGTAAAGCCCTTCCATCTGCAAAACTTTGATCCTGTTATTTTTCATATACTTGATATCAGAAAAGGATGTTTTAGGCCTGACTCTTAGCAGCATGGGCTGTTGAGAAGTCATGTGTACACTGGTGAAATCTACCAATACTAAAAGATCATGGCCAGCCCTTTACAAAATCGTGATTGTAAAACTTTCTTATATCTTCAAATTATAGTGGTGAAATACCATAGCCAACATTATGCCATTTGATCCTCATAACAATATAGTGAGACACATAATGCAAAGTACTTCAACTTCAAAAAATGAGGAACCTGAAGTTAAATGATTTGATCAAGTTCATACAGCTGACAAAGCAAGCAATCATAGAATTTCAAAGTTAAAAGGGATCTCAGACCATAAAGTTCAATCGCTATGTGATAAAGGACCATCTCTACTATACAACCCATGAGTGACCTACCAGCCTTTCCTTAAATGCATCCTTTGAGAATGAATGTTCTGTCTCCAGGGAAAATTCATCCTACTTTTGCATAACTCTAGTTGTTAGGAATTTTTTGTTTGATTTTTTCTTAAAAGTCTAAAATTACCTGTTTACCTCTTCCACTTATGTCTTTTAGTTTTGATCAGTGAAACTTATTCTGCCCGATCATGTTTATAGCTGTGAAAACTGATGAAAAGAAAACTGAAATGAACTGCCTAAAGATTCATATTCAATAAGAAAAAAAATTTAGAGTCAGGAAGACCTCTTAGAAACCATCTACATCTTAGTTTGTTCTGCTAAGAGCCACTAATACATAACCAATTTCTTTCACATAGGCCAAAAGTGCACTTGACTTTGGTTATATAGACTTGCTATTGTTCAGAGATGCTCCTTTAGCTCAGGCTTTGGCAAAATATTGACAGTGGTAAAGGTTGAGGCTCTTTTCCTCTCTGGGTTTAAGGATATGTGCATCTCCCAGTGAGTAGGAGAGAATTGGGCTGATTGTTCACTTTATAGTAATCAAAACAGAACAAATTAGAGTAAGCCAAAAGCCCTTCTCCTATTTCTCTCTCTTTGGATTCCATTTTAATTGTCCTTGAAAAAATCAACTGAACAAAATAGAAGTAAGCCACAGGGGAAAAATAGCCTGAAGCAGACGCTGATTCTGTCATAATTAGGAATGAATGGAAAGAATAAGAAAAGCATTATTTACCTAGTAAACCATGGGAGCTGTATGCATTCATGAATATTTGTGATAATCACACTTGAAATCAGGTTCATACTATGTAGACTAGACATATGGTGCAAATTTAGCTTTCATTGGCTGAGTGGTATGACTATTCTCCCAATTTATTCCAGCAAATATCTATTGAGGGCCACCAATGTGCTGGCTGAACACTGGGGGAAAGATAAAGATGGACAAAGTTTAGACTCTCTCTTCATGGTACATAAACATATTCATTAAATATATAAATATACACACATGTACATAAATGCATACACATATATTCACATGTGTACGTGTGTGTGTGTGTTTTTGTGTGTACATACAGAACTTGGTGGCACAGTGGATAGAATGCCAGGCCAGGAGTCAAGAAGACTCATTTTCGTGAGTTCAAATCTGGCTTCAGACACTTACTAGCTGTGTGATCCTCAAGAAGTCACTTAACCCTGTTCACCTCAATTTCCTCATCTATGAAATGAACTAGAGAAGGAAATGCCAAATCACTCCAATATCATTGCCAAGAAAATTTCAAATGTGCTTATGAAGAGTCAGACATGACTGAAACTACTGAACAACTAATACGTATGTATACAAACACATGCATGTATACACATATGTATTATTTATCTATATCTATATATTGCTTCATGAAGAGAAATATACTGAAAAATGTGAATTATAGATAAGACAAAGTTTCTGACCTTATAAAACTTATAGATGATAAAACACAAATATAGATAATGGCAACATATAATATTGTATGATAAGTACACTAGAAAGGTTCAATACCAAGAGGTGTGTCATAGGGAAATTTGTAAGTATTCAGAGCATCGAAGAAAGCTTTTTGGTGGGAGTGGCATATAAATTGAGCTTCGAAGTATAGATAGGCATGCAACACATGAAACCATGTTTATAAATGTAGAGGGGTAGAGAAAGTACCCCTCTTGGGTAACCTATTGCTCAGTTTCTTTACCCTTGTTCATTGTGGAAAAGAGATAATGCTGATTGTTGGAGCCTATGCCAGCAGAGGATAAGTTCTGACAGTTGCTATCAGTCTTCTCAGACTTTGAGTGTGGCCCTAATGTTAGTCTACGTTGTATGTTCCTTGTATCAGGAGCACTCTAGCTAAGTGTGGCATGTCCACAAGGAGGCCAGACATAGAGCACATGGTTTTCAGCACATAAAAAGTGCTATATAAATATTAGCAATTAGTTGTTATATCGTCTGTTTTAAGAATTTTTTTTTCATTTTTTGCTTTTGCTTTATTTTTAAAATCAGGCCTCTGATATCATTGATGTAGTGGGCTGCTAGTTTAGAAACATATGGTTTAGAAACATATGGTTAAGTGATTTTTTTTTCAAGAAGTCAATGCAGCAAGTATGTTTCAGAGGTGAGACTTTAACCCAGGTCTTCTTGATTCTGAGGCTAGCTCTCAATCCACAGCAGGAATTGATAAACTTTTTCTTAAAGGGCCAGATAGTAAATATTTTAGGCCTTGTGGGACAAGAGGCAAAATTGACATTATTATATAGGTACTTATATAACAGATACAAATACATTTCTATAATTTTTATTGATGAAATTCAAATAATAAAATAAAAAATTTAGCAAAATTTAAAAAATACATATCTGTTGATGAGAAGAATATAATTGAGGTGGGGGAATAACATCTTGCTTAATTAGGGTTCAAAGTCATTATTCCCTATCATCAGAATTGATTTTAAATATGCATCTGTAGATGTTAACATGTAATGAGATTTATATCTGCAATCTTTGTCAGTATCTTTTCACACAGATAGGTACTGCTTAATACTGATATCAATCCATGAGGATATAATTTTATTTATTATATTATTTATTATGTTTATTTATTTATTAATTGTTTAGAAGGCATTTTTCAAATTCAGTTAGATTCCTCTCTTGATATTTGCCTTTGAGCATGTCATTAAATTACAGATAGGAGGCAGCTAGGTGGCTCAGTGAATAGAGCACTGGCCCTGGAGTCAGGAGGATCTGAGTTCTAATTTGGCCTCTGACACTAGCTATGTGACACTGGACATATTAATTAATCTCTGTTTGCCTTAATCTACTGGAGAAGGAAATGGCAAATCACTCCAGTATCTTTATTAAGATAATCCCATGAACAGTATGGTTCACAGGGTCATGAAGAGTTGGGCACCATTGAATGACTGAACCAGAACATATTGCAGATTAATCACTTCTACCTGACAGTTATATATCAGTTCCTCAATAATGCAGTTAAATGGATTTTGAAACATGGAAATGTCTGTCTTTTGTGCTTACATCAAGGCACAAAAAAAAACATTGGAACTATAGTTAGAGCTCACAAAATACATGCTTTGAAACTATTTGGAAATGGATATTTAGCTTCTCATTTTAACTTTTGACAGCATGGAAAGTCTATAAGGTGGCTTCATATAACTTGTGATTCAAACAGCTCTAGTGGTTGTTGAATTGACTTTACTGCAATATTGTGTGTGTGTGTATATATGCATATGTGTGTATTGTTGTTGCTGTTGTTTGTCGTTCAGTCATTTTCAGTCATGTTTGACTCTTTGTGATTCCATTTGGGTTTTTCTTGGCCAAGATACTAGAGTGGTTTGCTATTTCCTTCTGCAGATCATTTTACATATGAGGAAACTGAGGCAAACAGGGTTGAATGACTTGTTCAGGGTTACACAGCTAGTAAGTATCTCAGACCAGATTTCAACTCAGGAAGATGACTCTTTCTGACTCTCGTCCCAGCACTCCATCCACTGCACAACATAAATGTGTGTATAGACACATACACACACACATGTGCGTACACACATACATATATCTATATCTATCTATAGATGTATATTATATACATGTTTTTCTCTTTTAATTTTAGGTTAAATTCATTAAGAAACATTATCAAGTTCATAGCAAAAGCTAACTTGCAAAGCTAGATAGAATGATAATGTTTCTTAATGAACAACAAGCATTAATCAAGCATCTACTGTTTGATGGACACCATGCTAAGTTGGGGATGCAAAAATAAAAAAATCCCTATTCTCAATGTTATATTTATATAATGCTTTAAGATTTGCAAAGCACTTTATGAATATATTATTTTATGCTCATAAAAATCCTGGGAGCTCAGAGCTATTAACATTTCCCTTCTATAGAGGAGAAAATTGAGGCAGATGCTGGTTAAGTGACTTTGCCTGCTGTAATTTGCATAGTGACAAAGTCTCTGAGGCTAGATTTGAGCTCAGGGCTTTTTGACTTCAGCTCTAGCATTCAATTCCTTGTGATTCCTATTTGTCCTACAATGAAATAGAGCTTATTCTCTAGCCGTTCTTTGTGATTTTGTGTCTTTGTGATCTTCTTGTAAATCTTCCACAGGAAATCTATCCCACATAATGGAGAACTTCTATGTTTCAAACAAAATTTCATGGTGTAGCCCAAGGCAAGTTTTCTGCTGTTGTGACACAAAAGGCCCACCTCTATTTCTGACAATATACCTCCCAGGTGATTTTTTTGTCAAACTTTATAAAACAAATCTCTCTTGGTCATATGTTGTAATCTACTTTTACATACCAAATATCACTAGATTATCATCAAGAGTATACATAATACTTATTCTTTAATCAAAGTGTTGTCTCATGATTCTTTGGCATATAACATTGTACAGATAATATAAGTGTTATAAAGATGTGTTTTACAATTAAACACTAAATATTTATTAAGATCCTACTATGTACCAGGCACTGTGCTAAGTGCTGAGGATACAAAAAGAGACAAGACAGTTCCTGCCTTTAAGGAACTCACAATTTAATGGGGTACACAACAAACAAATATATAAAAACAAAATATGTACCATAAATAGAAAACAATTAACAAAGGGAAGTTACTAGAATTAAGAGAGGTGGAGAAAGGTTTCCTCTAGAAGGTAGGATTTTAGTTAGGGTTTGAAGGAAGGTAGGCAAGCCAGTAGGCAGAAATAAGGTGGGAGGGCATTCCAGGCATGAGTGGTAGAGAAAATGCCCAGAGCCAAGAGACAGAGTATCTTCTTCTTAAAAAGTAAGAAGGCCAGTGTCATTAAATCAAAAGTGCATGGTGGGGAGTAAATTTTAAGAAGCCTGGAACTCCTAGGAGCTGAGATGGTAGAGTAAGCAGTGAATTGCTGTAACTCTCTCGTATTGACCTCCAAACAACCATAAAATAGCACCCCAAAACAGATCCTGAAACAATAGAACCAGCAAAAAGATGGAGTGAAATAATCTTTTAGCTCAAGAAATTTGGAAAGTCGGTAAGAAAAGTCTGTCTCACTCAGGTAAAAGAGGAGTGCAATACAGAACAAGAAGTACCCCAGCAAAACAGCAGCAAGTCTCACTTTAGCAAACCAGTGGAAGGTCCTGAGCCCTAGTTTAGTGGAGCAGGCAAATGCCAACACCAGCCTCCCCTTCCCCCATGTGCCTCAGCATAGCCAGCTTTAGGAACTGCCAAGTGCTTCAGCATGGCCCCAGGCAAAAAGGTAGATGGTAATGCAGGGACTCTGCAAGTGCCTAAACAAAGGGGCAGACACAAGCACCAGGACCCCATACATAACTCAGCATAGCCAGGGGAACAGGCAGCCACTGGTGCAAGGACAGACCATGTACTTCAGGGGAGCTATGGGCAAATAGGCAGATGACAATGCAGGGATACTCCACAGGCCTCAGCACACACCAGATGCAAGCACTGGGACCCTGGATCAGCACCAGGTAAGCTGCCAGACATCTATAGCCTCTAGCAGTGACAGCCACTCCCCTCAATGCAGCACCAGACAGGATGGTCCCCTGTGGGCCTCAAGGCAACATTTCATGTTGAGTTTGAGATGTTTGCTAGGCATCCAGTTCAAGATGTCTGAAAAGCAGTTGGAGATGCAAGATTGGAGGTCAGTAGCAAGGTTGAGGCAGGATAGGTAGATTTGAGTATCATAAGAATGAGATTGTAATTAAATCCATGGGACCTGATGTGATCCCTCAGAGAAACAGTATAGAGAGAAAAATAAAAGGGCCCAGGATAGAACATTATGGAACTCCTATGCTTAGAAGGCATGATCTGGAGGAGAATTCAGGAAAGGAGAACGAGAAGGAGAAGATAGTTTGGAGGAGAACCAAAAGACAGTGGTTTCCCAAAAATCTAAAGGAAAGAGAGTATCAAAGAGTATCTTGTTCAATCGAGGTCCAACTCATTGTCAATTTGCCATCCCTCTCTAAGACAAAAACTGTCTGAATGGGCCCATCATTTAACTATGTAATACTTTAGTTCAGAAGTATAAAATGTGCTGCCTTAATTAGATTAAAATGTAATTGGGAAATAGTTAACAAAATAAATAAAAATAATTTAGAACATAGATAATGTTGTAATATAGATTTCTCAGTCAATATAGCCTGTATATTTTCCTATTCTTTCCTATTTGCTTTTGACACCAGTGATCTAGTCAATATTCAATCTCCATTCACTTGATTTTTTTCTACTTGGATTTTAAGGGTGACCTCTCATGAGAGGTTTTGCATCTTATCGAGCAATACTACAATATTTTGTATCAGTAAAATTAATATAATGTCATAAGAAACAGGAGCATCTGGAGAATATAACTATATATAGTGAACACCCCTTCATTTGAACTCTATGCAGCACATACTCCATAGAAAAAGGAAACACCTTTGGAGAACATATGTTTCTCTGTTGTGACTTGCTTGATCTTGATAATTAGAACATCATTGAACAAAATTATAATCAAGAAATTTTGAATAATCTTAACATATGTGCCAAGGGCATTTTATTGGAAGAGATTATGAAGACAATATTTTTCTCTACTTGTCCGAGGTTTTTGGATCATTTGTTCACTTGTGGTAATTAACTTAAAATTATTGTACAAACTTGTATTTTTATGCTTTTCCTTCATTTGTATTACTGTGGAAATCTGAACTATTGTTGACTATTTGTAAAAGTCTGACCATTTTTTTTGCTCGCATTATAACACTTTTTATACCATCCCCTCATATGTGACATTCTCTGATTTTGTGTTTATCTCAATGTGTGTTGACTATGCTTATAAAGTTTTATAAAGACAAGAAAGGAAAAATACGCCTGAGTCAGTAACTGCTGCTGCTTTCATAGTTGGCTATTTGTGAATAATAATTCAATCTTTCCCCCCATTCTTTTGTTATCTTTCCTTCTTTGAGATATCTTGAATATCTATTTTCAGTGCTTTGAATTTCTTTACTATAGTATAAACTCCTATCTCTACTTGATCAGGTAAAGCTACTTGCCCCAACTTAATCTTTTTAAATTCCATTTCCACTTCCTGATATGGATATGAGTTATTGAGTCCAAATGGGGTAGTTACATAGTAACTAATGAGAATAGATGGCAATAATAATGCTGGCAAATCTGTTCTATTTTGTATCTCTCAGTTTTCCTTCTTCTAATTTCAAGTCCTTGCAATGACCTGGTTTAGCAGTGTCTTACACCAATCTTCCTGAAAGCTTGTTTTCCTGTCCATTATTTTTTAATTTTCTTTTTTTTTTTTTGGCTAGGCAATGGGGTTAAGTGACTTACTCAGGGTCACACAGCTAGTAAGTGTTATGTGTCTGAGGCTGGATTTGAACTCAGGTCCTTCTGACTCCAAGGCAGGAGCTCTATCCACTGCACCACTTAGCTGCCCCCCTGTCCACTATTTTTAAGGCCCTTATAAGTTTTTTTTTAATAACATGCCTGCAAAGAATAAATAGGGTAGAGAATTTTTGAGTTACTAAGGGACGTGGTTCTCTTGGCATTTGAATTATCTTTGTGTTTCTTTCTGGTGTATGCCAAACTGAACACTGGTAAGCAATTTCCTGAGTAGAGTTATAACTAGGGATTATTATATCCAGAACAAAATATATTGTAGGGCAAGGATGTGGGTCAGAAGATAGTCCCTTCTGGATGCAGTTGTATGTGAAGAAAGGAAAACCTCCTGATAGTTCAGTGGATGTCCTATGACAGATGTTCCCTACCCCATAACACCCCACAAACCCAGGGGAAAATTTTGGAGGATTGCAATGAAAATGGACCCTTGAAGAAAGGCTCTGTGGCAAGGGGATTTGTGGCTGGAGATCTGGCACAAGAAATAAGTGCATCTCCCCTCCTCATCCCTACTAACCATAATAATTCCATTAGACAGAGCCTGATTATCCCACCATGGTTATTGCTTTGTTCCTTAATGAATTGACGCAGGTGATGGTCTAGATCTTTATAGATTTGAGCATACACCAAACATTGTTATCTGTACCTATATTCTATATTAATATAAGCAATTGACCACAGAAACACAATACGCAATGAGAGATAGCATGCTCTCCACCAGCCCTCCTGGATGCCTTTTAGCAAAGGTAATTACAAGAGTAAAGGCCTTCACACCTGCATAAGTGCACATAAAAACAATAATGATATCTAATAGCTACCATTTATATGGCACTTTAAGAAACCTGCTATCATTATCCTCATTTTATAGAGAATAAAACTTAGGTAGATAATATTTAAGGGACTTTCTTAGCTGTAACGTATACATTAACTAAGAGTCTGAGGTAGAATTTAAACTTAGGTCTTCCTGACATATGCTATCCACACTAGACCACATGATTCCCTTTGCAGAGAAAAGTTCAGGCAAACAGAGACACAAGCAACCAGCTCCATTGTCATATGTCTTCCTTTCTCTCTCTCCAATTAACCATAGCATTCTTTCCTCCCAATTTAATTTAATTTTTTTTTTCTGATTAACAATCTTATTTTTCTCTCTTATCACCTACTCTTCTTAAGTGAACAATTGAAAAATAAAAATTAAATAAGTGGCAATAGTTCCCTAATGAATACAGGATAAAATATAAACTCCTTAACCTGACTTGTAAAGTTCCTCACAAAATGTACCCAACCCACTTTTCCAGCTTTATAATGTATTACACCCCTCCTATAGAATTTAAAATTGAGTTAAAATGGCTTTTTTGATGTTCCTCACACTTATACAAACAACAACAAACAACTGAAGTATCCAAATATAAATAGGATATTAAGATATGATAAAGCATTTTAAGTAGAACCATCCAAAGAAAGGAGAATGAATGTATATTGAAAACTTTCTGCTCAGTTCTAATCAGAGGCAATTCACTTTGCATTATGTCTGGTAAAATTTTACACACAGACAAAAAGCTGTTTGAAAAAAAACTATTCTATTTAAGTGAAATGAATGAATATTTCCAAAAATATAAATTGTTCAGATCAACTGAAGAGGAAATAGAATACTTAAATAACCCCATCTTAGAAAAAGAGAGCCATAAATGAGCTCCCTAAGAAAAAAATTCTCAGGACCAGATGGATTCACAAGTGAATTCTACCAAACATTTAAGGAACAATTAATCTCAATGCTATATAAACCATTTGGAAAAGATGGGCAAAGAAGGAGTCCTACCAAATTCCTTTTATAATGTAAATATGGTACTGATACCTAAACTAGGAAAAGGAAAATCAGAGAGAAAATTATTGACCAATTTCCCTAATGAATTTTGATGGAACAATTTTGAATAAAATACTAGAGAGTAGACTAGAACAATATGGTGGGATTTATACCAGGAATGCAGGGATGGTTCAATATTAGGAAAACTCTCTGCATGATGGACCGTATCAATAACAAAACCAGGCAAAATCATATGGTTATCTCAATGGAAGCAGAAAAAGCTTTTTAAAAATGCAATATCAACTCCTGTGGAAAACAATAGAGAAGATAGAAATAAATGGAGTTTCTCTTACCATTTTAGATAAGTAGTATTTGGCTAACACTAAGAGCAATCTTTATGTATAGTGGGGCTAAACTTGAAGCCTTACCAAAAAGATCAGGAATAAAGTAATAATATTCATTATCACCATTATTATGCAATATTGTACTAAAAATGCTAGCTATAGCAATAAGAGAAGAAAAATAAAATTGAAGGAATAAGAATAGGCAATGAGGAAACAAAACTATCACTCTTCGTAGGTAAGATGATGATATAGAGAGCCCTGTACAATCAACTTAAAAAGTATTTGAAACAATTAACAACTTTAGTAAAGTTGTAGTATATAAAATCAATGTGCATGAATCATCAACATTTCAATGCATTACCAACAGAGTCCAGGAAGGGGGAGATAGAAAGAGAAATACCATTTGAAATAACTGCAGATAGGAGCAAAGCTAAGATGGTAGAGGAAAGGGAGGGGATCACCTGAGCTCTCCCAAATCCCCCTCCAAACAAGTTTAAAATAATGCCTCAAAATGAATTCTAGTGTAGCAGAATCCATAAATAGAGGGGGAAAAATTTTCCAACTCAAAATAACTTAGAATTGTGGCAAGAGAGATCTGTCTGTCTTGTGTGAGATTGCTTAACAATGCAACACAGATAATGCCCAGCAAGCCAGCAGTAGGCCTTGAGAGCCTACTGAAATGTCAGTAATGGCTTCCAGAGCTCTCAGCCCACAGATAGTAAGGTGGTTGGACAGCTGATCAAAAGGGTATTACAAGGTCCCTTTGCTGACACTCAATGTTGGACTGTGTTGCATTGTACATGCCTGGATCCAGGTTGCAGTCCTGAATCCCAATTCCAGTTTGAGGACAAGGAGGAACATTACTACACTAGAGCTTACAGCCAAAGGAAAGCAGGGACCCTGGTCAGAGTTCCAGGGCAAAAAAAAAAGAAAAGAAAAGAATATGTGTGGGCCCTCATAGGTCAGTGCATAGGTTAGAAGTAAACATACCTCTTCTTAGATCATGCCACTTTGGGAGAACTGAAAACTTACAGAGTTCCAGAACTAGTTCTGAAAACAGCTGCACAAAAAACAAAAAAACAAAAAACTGAAGCTTGGGTCATGCCTCCTCTACCCCAGGAGAAAATCTAAACTTTAACACAAAGTTAAAATTCAATATATGGACTAGAAAATGAGCAAACAAGAAAATAAGGACCTGACCATTGAAAACTATTATGGTGATAGGGAAGATCAAAACACACACTCAGAAGAAGACAATAGAGTCAAAACTGCTACATCTATAACCTCAAAGATATGAATTGATATCAGGCCCAAAATGAATTCTGGAAGAGCTCAAAAAGAACTTTAAAAATAAAATAAGAGAGATAGAGGAAAAGTTTGGAAAATAAATGAGCCAAAAAATCATGAAAAAAAGTGCATCACTTGGTAAAGGAGGCACAAAAATTACTGAAGAAAATAACACCTCAAAAACATAATAGGGGAAATGTTTTAAGAAAAGGCAAAAAAATTCATTGAAGAGAAGAATTCTTTAAAAAGTAGAGATGTCCTTATGGAAAAAAGATGTACAAACATTCACTAAAGGAAAAAAAAACTGCTTAAAAAGTAGAATTGGGCAAGTAAAAGCTAACGACTTCTTGAGACATCAAGAAAAAATAAAACAATAATAGAAGAAAATGGTGAAATAACTCCTTGGAAAAACAAGCAGGGGAAGCTAGGTGTTACAGTGGGTAGAGCACCAGCCCTGGAGTCAGGAGGAGCTGAGTTCAATTCTTGCATCAGACACTTGACATTAGATGTGTGCTCCTGGGCCAGTCACCTAACCCTGATTGCCTCAAAAAGAGTGAAACAAAACACAGCTAGTCTGAAAAATAGATCAAGGATAGATAATTTAAGAATTACTAGACTAACTGTAAGTCATGATAAATAAAGAGCTTAGACATAATCTTTCAAAAATTATCAAAGTAGACTGCTCTGATAACCAGAGGGTAAAATAGAAATAAAAAAAAATTCAATTAATTCCTGAAAGGTATCCCAAAATGAAAACTTCTAGGAATATTATAGACAAATTACAGACTAAGGATAAAATATAACAAGCAGTGTGAAATAAGCAATTCAAATATTGTGGAGACACAATCAGGATAACAGAAGATTTAGCAGCTTCTACAGTAAAGGATCAGAGGACTTGAACATGATATTATAGAGGTCAAAGGAGCAAGGATTGCAACCAAGCACAATCTCCCTAGCAAAAGCAAGTATAATCATTTTTGGGGGGAAATGGATGTTTAATGAAATAGAGAACTTTTAAGCATTCCTGATGAAAAGATCAGAGCTGAATAGAAAATTTATCTTTCAAATACAATCTCAAGTAAAACATAAAAAGGTAAACAGGAAAGAGAAACCACAGATAATTCAATAGAGTTAAACTGTTCACATTCCTACATGAGAAGATAATACTTGTAACTCCTAAGAACTTTCTCATTATGAGGGAAGTTAGAAGAAGTATACATAAACAGAGGATAGGAGTGTTAGTTGAAAATGATGAGATAATATCTAAAAAAACAAAATTAAAAGATGAGAAAGAGGAATACACTGGGAAAATAAAAAAGGGAGAGGTAGAATGGGATAAATTATCTCATATAAAAGAGATGCAAAAAAGCTTTTAAAGTGGAGAAGAAGATAGGGAATATGGGATGTTCCCTTGAACCTTATTATAAGTGGAATTAACTCAAAAAAGGAATGACATCCACACTCAACTGGGTATATAAAACTATCTTTCCCTGTAGGAAAGTGGGAGGAAAGAGGGTTAGAGAAGGTGGTGGGGCTGAAAGAAATGAGGGCAGTTTGGGAGAGGAGGTAGTCAGAAGAAAACACTTTTGAAGACAGACAAGGAGGAAAAAAAAACAAAGAGAAAATAGGATAAACAGGGGGAAATAGGATGGAGGGAAATACACATATTTAGCATAAATGTGAAAAAAATTTCTTCAAGTATCAGTGATAAAGCCTTCATTTCTCAAGTATATAGAGAACTGAGTCAAAGTTATAAGGATATCAATGTTATAAGGATACATGTCATTCCTCAATTGATAAAAGGTCAAAAGATATGAACAGGCAGTTTTCAGACAAGATAATCAAAACTCTATCACTGTTGATTAGATAAATGCAAATTAAAACAACTCAGAGGTACCACCCCACACCTATCAGATTGGCTAATATGACAGAATAAGAAAATGCCAAATGTTGGAGGGAATGTGGGAAAATTAAACATTATTGTATTGTAGGTGGAGTTGTAAATTGATTCACCCTTTCTGGAGACCAATTTGGAACTATGCTCAAAGGACAATTACATTGTTCATACCACCACAGAGAGATGAAAAAAAAGAAAAACATCCATTCATACAAAAATATTTATAGCATCTCTTTTTGTGGTGTCAAAGAATTAGAAATTGAGTGGATGCCCATCAATTGGAGAATGGCTAACAAGTTGAGATATATAACCATGATGGAATAGTATTGTGCTATAAGAAATGACAAGCAAGATGCTTTCAGAAAAACAAACAAACAAACAAAAAACCTGGGAATACTTATATGAACTGATGCAAAGTGAAGTAAGAACAATTGCAAGAATATTTTATAGAGCAACATTAATATTGTACTGTGATCAACTGTTAATGATTTAGTTATTCTCAGAATTACAGTGATGCAAGACATATCTCAAGGATTTATAATAAAAAAAAGAACTGATAGAGCCTGAGTGCAGATCTTAATCTGTATTTTATTTTGCAACATGGCTGATATGGAAATATATTTTGCATGAGTGAAAATGTGTAGTCTATATCAAAAGTCTTTCCTTCTCAATGATTAAAAATTTTAAAAAAATACTAACAATTAATATATATAATTGGAAAAATAAAACAAAATACTAAAAAAGAAAAAAAAAGCTATTCTACTCACTGACTATAAATGACCTACTAATCGATAGTTTTACTGCAGGTCTTAAAAGGTAAAAAAAAAATCATCTAAATAAAAAAATAAATCTACCTACATGTCTAACTATTGAAATCAAATTAATTGAACCATTCATTAATACCAAACAATTATTGCCTACAAGTTAATCATATCCCAAGGATGCACACATAATTAAAAAAACTAATAAAGAATAATCCATATTCTATTTTAGTACCTTCAGTAAAATGCTACTGTTGCTAGTATTTGAGTAAGATTGATACTTGAGTGAAGTTTTTGTATTGTTGGTTAAATAAATGTTTAAAGTATTTCATCTTTTGTTCATTTATCTTTATCTCATCCTTTTTCATTTTTACTTAATAGGTATTACATAATATAGTAGTTCAGTAGCATATGTATATAATTTACAAATTATAAGTATATCAATTCACAATTCATCATATATTTTGAGTATGTGTAATTAAAATGCTTTCCTGATGGGAGCCTGAGATTGCTTTCACAAAATGTAACACCCATGATTATTAGGTTATTTTGCCCAAAAGGAATTTGAGGCTTTAAAGCACTTGTAAACTAAAGAGTGATACAATCCCAACTTGAATCCATGTCTTCTGACTAGATTTTTGATCCTTTTTCCATTGCAATATACTGACTCCCAATAGCTATAACTTCCAGTTTCCCTAAGGTCATCTTAACAGCTCTTCTCACCATCCCATCTAGTCTGCTGTAGCCATGTAGACTTAATTTTAAATGTGGTGATATTTTTAAAATATATATTTTACATTAGTTTCACCCTGATTGAGTTTGATCTCAGAAGTGTTCATAAACAGCTATAACTCTCATGCTTCCCTAAAGAGAAGTAAAGGAAAGGCATGCATTTTATGGATCTGTAATTTATTGGAACTGTTAAACTTGAGATTTTGTTTGGTATTTTATAAGAGTACTATATTTATTAATATTAATGATAAAATAACTTACTGACATTCATAGAACAAATGGCAGGTTGAAATTATTAAATGTCAAGTCTCATTTCAGTTGATTAATTTTCACCTTAAAAGTAAGGTGGCAAAGAAACTAGGATGTATTATTCTAAAGAGCATGTCAGTAATATACTTCAGGAATATATTTTCCCCTCCTATAATTCCAGAAATTAAATTTAACAGTGGTCAACCAATTCATAGGGTTTGTTCTACTACAAAAACACTTATTCTCTTATTAATATATTCATAGTGCCAGAATGTTAAGACTAAATCAACTGAAATGTTCTTTTATTGACTGATTTATATATTATTTGTTTCTGCTAAGGCACATTATCACCTCTTTGGAGGAAGTAGGCAGGAAAATACCTAAGGGATGTATGAGTTATAGTGTTTGACTGTTCTCAATTTCCAATTGGGAATAAATAGAAGGAGATTAATGTGAGTTGTAGCCAACAGCATTGCATCAGGATGATGACGTAAGAGGATCAGTGGATTTAGAATTAAACAAACAAATAAAAGGCTTTATTAAAAATCTAGTCCAATCCTTCATTTCATGGAGGAGGAAACTGAGGAGCAAAGAGAAGAGACTTGCTGAGGTTACATAACTAGTAAGTCATAGGATATGATATGAAACTCAAATAGGTACTTTTGTGTAAGGAAAAGACATCATGGGCTTTTTCAGGATGTCATCTACTAGTGATTCTATCCATTGAAGAATTGCTAACATCAGGCATGTGAAGGAATAATGAATCATAGATAACAGAGAGGAATCAAAAACTAAATTGATCAGCCTTTAGGATGCTGAGAAAAGTCTGATCCACTAAAAGACCTATTGACTCCTAAGACTAAAGCATTAAAAACAAATTCCCAAGAAAATCCTCAACTGTAAAGAGACATCTTTGGAATTAATTCATTTAACAAGTGCAAATTAATTTTAATACCAGTCATATTAATCATAATTTTCACAGTGTTTTGAGGTTTAAAAAGTGTTTTCCTTTCAATAAAACTTTAAATAGGTAGTCAAATATTATCATCCTAATTTTTACAGAATTAGAAATTTAAGATCCACCACAAGTCCAGATTGTGAAATAAGCTCTAGAGAAGCCCATTTTTGGAATACAAATTGTATTAAGATACAACCCTTGACCTCAAGGAACATACAATTTATCATAGGAGATGGAATATATTAAAAATAACCATAATAGTATGATTATTGTGTTTATACACATATCATACGTATGTGTGTATATACACAATGTATATATGACTTTTGTGGACAGAAGATAGCTCTCCAAGACAACCTACTGAGAGCTTGTAATCAGCACTATAAGAAGAAACCTATGATTTCTTTAGTTTGATATTTTATCCACTGATGCCCAGAAGGTCATCTTTGAGAGTTACTATCTTCTGTCTATAAAAATCATCATCAGGTGGCCAACATAACTTAAATGGTCCTTGGACAACAGATACATCACCAGGCTCACAGCTGAATCATTTGGTGGTGTTGAAAGTTATGTTGACTTAGTTGGCAGTTATTTCCAGTCCTACTTGTCAACCAGTGTTTGGGGAGGATCTGATGGGGAAGGAGACACCTAGTCTGCAGCTTTTTGTATTGCCTGCTTTTTGCCATGTACTCCTATCTGCAAATTGTCATATTCTTGTTACTTTGGGAAGAAACTGAGATGCAAGTGTCTAACCTCTTTTGCTGAGGTGGTCCTATCTGAATTATCTTAAATTTACCTATAAAAGCTGTCCCTACCTTGAAGCCATTGCTGATCTTCAGTGATCAGTTTGTCTATATGTTGTCACATTGACATACAACAAAATCTGTTTACTTCTCTTTATCCTGAGCTTTGCCTTATTAATCAAGATGAGTCCAGATGAAGAATTTTCCTTTCAACAGTACGACCCTGGAAAGCTTTCATTTCATTTAAGAAATGAAGTACAACTCAATGCCTTGATGAGGCATCAGAATTTGACTTTAGTTAAGATAAACATTGTGAGAAATCTGTATCAAATGCTACATGAGTTAAATTTCCTTTTAGTTTCATAAAACTGTTGTTTTAATCTTTGGACACATTTAGAAATAATGTGGAAGTTCAAATACTCCCCAGGCATCAATGTATTATTGCAACAAATCAGGAGATCTCAATTCTCAATAAAGAACTGAGTGACATTACACTACCTTCCTGTAAAGGTTATCACTGTAAGGGCCATCATTTTACCACTCTCATCTTCATTTTTTTCATCTGTGAAATAATAAGATTTGATTTGATTATCACAAAGATCCTTCTATTTCATTAAATGGTGAGAAGGATGACTGGACTAGAATGGAGAATATAGAATAATAGGATATCAAATTGGATTTATAAGCTGAGGTTTTGAGCATGAAACCAAAGCAACCACACACATACACTTATGCACCTCTTTGTTTATTTCTCTATCATTTATGTATCTCTTTTTTTTATCCTCTAAACTCACTATAATCACTCTAACTTTCTTATATATCTCATAGCAAATCACTTTGGCTCCACCCATCAAACAGACAGCTTTTCACAATAGGTAAGAAATTCTGAATTCAATTCTCACTTCCCACAGGTGCTAACTTCCAAATCCCTGATCAAACAAAACTGTTAATTAAGAATACTCAATATAATTCTCGCTTCCCTCAAGTGTTAACTCCAAACTCCCATATCAAACTGAAGTCTCAGTCCTAGTCCCCAGTAACTATTTACTCACATAGTTCATACTCTCCTTATAGTGAAATAGACAAGTTTGAAAATTTCCTTATTTTTTTTCCTGGAGTTTTATCAGTTGTTGTGAAATTTACCATAGCTTTTCAAATGAAGGCCAATTTTATGGAAAATGTAACAATTGAAAAACCATGAAAAATAGATTTGGGGAAAATGGTTCTGCAAGATGAGATTTGTCATTCCTTCAATTGCAATTTGAATAGACTTTATGGTGTGCCTGAGATAATACTCATGGGACTTTAACAATATTGAATTTGATTTAACTGTGTAAAAATAACTATATAATTGATGTGATTTCCTTTGAATTATGCAATTCAAAGGAATAAATAGGATAAAACGATACTCTAAGAATAACTTTTGAGACACAGAGAAATGTCTAAGAGAACAGGAGAGGAAGTTACTTCCTTCTGTTAACTACAGCTATGTGTCTGATTTCCCATATTTTGTATATATATCATGCCAATCCTTTGACTAAAAATCCTGAGTGGTTCTGAGTTAAGTTCATACCCTTCTACTTGTCATGTTCAAGGTAGCCAGTAATTTGCTAACAGTTTTCTCTTCAGTTTTTTCACATCATACTCTACCCTCCAAACATTCTCTTCTCTATTCAAATAAGGCATTGAAATCACCCCCAAAAGTGACAAAATAGAACTTTTCACACTTTCAAACTTTTATTCAGAATGTCCCTTATGCCTAGGATGCTCTCTTACTTCTCCACTGAATACCTACTCTTTTAAAACAAAGCCCAAATTGATCATTGTTATCAATTTTTCCTATTTAATAACAACCCACTGCCAGTTCTCATAGAATGATTTTTTTTTGCCTCTCTAAAGCCCTTATGTGTTGTTTTTTTTAATTTTGTTATATCAATCTTATCCTACTAGAATACAAATTCTATGAGGATAGAAATTATTTCTTAACTATGTTTTGTGTTTTTCCTAAGGACTTAGCATAGCACTCAGCATATAATAAGGGCCTAATAAAAATATGTTGAATAAAGCAATGAATAAATTAAATGAATAAGCAGTTACTATATTACAAGCTCCATTAGGCCAGGTGCCATATCTAATTTTATCTTTTTTATCTCACCAAAATGCCTGGGTGTCTTACACAGTATTCCCTCAAATACATTTGTTGAATTACATTAGATTGTGTCTAAAGACCTTTCCAAACAAAGTACATATTAATTTAAAGCAAAAGACATTTGATTAAATAGATTAGTGAGGTGAATAACCAGGAACTTCCCTCCCTCCAAAAGGGCACACTATTTCACAGATTCTTATGTCACCAGTGGGAGATGGACTGTATGTTGGGAACATTTAGCAAGAGAAACTCATGCTCCTGGAGTTGCATTAGAGCTGAAGCCATTTTCTGCCTCCATAGAGGCAATTACAAATGTTGTCTTCATGTTTTTATTTATTTTTTATTAATTTATTTTGATTTAACTACAATCACTTCCATATGTTTTTGAGTTTAAAATTTTTCTCCTCCTTCCTCCCCACCAAGACAGGGCACAATCTAATATAGGCTATACATATACATTCCTATTAAACATATTTTCAAATTAGTGATGTTGTAAGTAAGAATTAGAACCAACAGGAGGAACCACCAGAAAGAGAAAACAAAACTCAATAGAAGAGAAAAAAAATAGCAAATATTATGTTTAGATCTGCATTCAAATTCCATAGTTCTTTCTTTGGATGTGGATAGCATTTTCCATTATGAGGTCTATGGAAATGTCCTAGATGCTTGTATTGTTGGGAAGGGTTAAGTTTATCAATATTAGTCATCTCACAATGTAGCTGTTATTGTGTACAACATTCTCTTGGTTCTGCTCACTTCACTCAGCATCAGACCATACAAGTCTTTCCAGGATTTTCTGAAGTCAGCCTGTTCATCATTTCTTATAGAACAATAGTATTCCACTACATTCATATACCACAACTTGTTCAGCCATTTCCCAATTGATGGGCATTCTCTCATTTTCCATTTCTTTGCCACCACAAAAAGAACTGCTATAAATATTTTTGTACATGTGGGTCCTTTTCCCATTTGTATGATCTTTTTGGGATATAGCCCTAGAACTGCTATTGCTGGGTCAAAGGGTATACACATTTTTATAGCCCTTTGGGCATAGTTCCAAATTGCTTTCCAGAATGGTTGGATCAGTTCACAACTCCACCAATAATGCATTAGTGTTCCAATTTTCCTACATCTTCTCCAACATTTATCATTTTCTTGTTTGTCTAAACCCAATCCCCTATTTTTGTTATCCTAATTAAGCCTAGCCCTCCGTTGTCTGTTCCTGGATGATCCCATTCAACTCCCAGACACTTCCATAGGAATTCTCTCAGGACTTTTCCACCCAGTCACCCCAACTTCAAGATCCTCCCTAAACTCCTTACTCAGTCACTCCAGTTTCAGTATCCTGATTCTCCTTGACCTGGGAATTCTGGAACTTGGCTACAATATTCCTAGGAGTTTTTCTTTGGAGAACTCTTTCAGGAGGTGATTGGTGGATTTTTTCAATTTCTATTTTGCCCTAGCTTCCAATTGCTCCACTCTAATTTTTAAGTAAGTATTTCTTCAGTAAGCTTTTGGACTTGCTTTTCCATCTGGCCAGTTTTACTTTTTAAGGCATTCTTCTCCTCATTGGCTTTTTGAACCTCTTTTGCCATTTGGGTTAGGCTATTTTTAAAGTGTAAGGTTTAATATCTTCAGTATTTTTGCATCTCCTTTAGCATGTTGTTGACTTTTATTTCATGATTTTCTTGCATCACTCTCTTTTCTTTTTCCAGTTTTTCCTCTACTTCTCTTACTTGGTTCTCATAATCCTTTTTGAGCTCTTCCATGGTGTGAGACTGATTCATATTTTTCTTGGAGGCTTTAGATGTAGGAGCTTTGACTTTGTTGTCTTCTTCTGGTTGTATATTTTGATCTTCTTTGTCACCAAAGTAAGTTTCTATGGTCTGACTATTTTTGAACTGCTTGCCCATGATCCCAGCCAATTACTTCAGTTATAAATTCTTTGTTAAGGTAGGGGTCTGCTTCCAGTGTGGAGAATGTACTGTCCCAATCTTCAGGGGTTTTGTGTAGCTGTTTTCAGAGATACTTCTAGGGACCTGTAAATTTTCAGTTCTTTCAAGGTGGTATGATCAAGGGCGAGGTGTTTACTCCTTTCCTGGCCTGTGCTCTGGTCTATGAGTGACCACAAACACTCTTTTCTGTCTTGGAACTGTGAGGAGGATTCTCTCTCCACAGCCCCTACAAGCCCCACCATGCCAGTGCTCCTCCTCGCCCCAGGACCGCTACTCAGATTTGTGACCCAAATCCAAGCATGGGTAAAGCAAGAGAATCCTACACCAGCAAAGAGATTTCTGCAATCCCCCTCTGATCAATCACTTAATTCCACCTCAGTCTGTGGCCTGGAAGCTCTGGAGGCATCCGCCACCCCAGGGCCATGCTCAGGGATGGTTGGGACCACCCGCTTCTCTCTCACTGCAGACATGGACTTTTACTACTCACCTTCTAAGTTGTCTTTGGAGTTCATGGGTCGAGAAGTCTGAAAACCTCCACAGCTGTCCATGATTCATTCCTCTGAGGTTCCAGGCTCGCTGAGGCCTACGTGCTCAAGCTGAATTGTGTTGCTCTCCCAACCTGGTGCAATATACCTTTCAGATCAACTATCCAGGTTGTCTTGGGTTGTAAATTTGTTTCACTCTGTCTTTTTGTGGCTTCTGCTGCTCTAGAATTTGTTTAGACCCATTTTTACAGGTATTTGGTGGGGTTTGGAGGAAAGCTCAAGCAAGTCACTGCTTTTACTCCACCATCTTGGCTCTGCCTCCTATATGGCTCATCTTTAATAAATCTTGTCTTTGGCTGAAAGAAGGCTTGGGTTGAATTCTTTCAGGCAGGACCCACATGTTGTGATTTTCAGGTCCCAACACTCTTAGCATCTAAACCTCAACAGAAGTAGAATTAATAATACACTTTGTTAGGATTATATTGACCAAACATGGACATATACATGGAGGAAGGAGTGGGGAGGGAGGGAAAGAACGGGAGAGAGAGAGAGAGAGAGAGAGAGAGAGAGAGAGAGAGAGAGAGAGCAAATTTATATGATTCTGGTATAAGTAAATCTCTAGTGGGAAAACACCTTCCACTGATGAAGATTAGAAACTAATATGTGACTTATGAGTTTGAGAGGGTTGAGAGTTAACTGACTTACTCATGATTACCAAGATAGCATGGCAAAGAAGCTAAACTTGATCATAAGTTGTCCTGATTCAAAGCAAAGTCTTTTTATGTATTCCATTATTTTACTTTTCTATTTCTTAGCAAGTGCCAGATAGTTTCAATAATTATGGCCTCATAATACTATTTAAAATCTGGTACTGCTAAACCTCTTTCCTTTCTACTTTGTTCATTATTTCCTTTGATATTCTTGACTTTTTTGTTTTTCACAATGAAATTTTATTATTTTTTTCTAATTTAGTAAAATAATTTTGGTAATTTAATTGGAATGGCATTAAATATATAAATTAGTTTGGGTAAGATTGTCATTTTGATATATTGGCCATGTCTACCCATGATCAATTAATATATCTCAAATTGTTTAAATCTGATTTTATTTGTATAAACAGGTTTTTATAATTTTGTTTATATACTTCCTGGGTTTGTTTTGGGTGCTGCTCAGAGTTATTTTGAATGGGGTATTTTTTTATCTCTTTGATTATGATATGTAGGAATAATGATCATTTATGTGGATTTATTTTATACAGTGCTACTTTGCTACAATTATTATTTCAATTAACTTTTTAGTTGAGTCTTTGAGATTTTCCAAAAATATCATCCTATTGTCTGAAGGGATAGTTTTATCACTTCATTCCCTATTCTGATTCCTTCCATTTTTTCTTTTTCTTCTCTTGTTGCTATTGCTAGGATTACCAATACAATATTGAATAACATTGGTGACAGTGGGCATCCTTATTTCACACATGATATTACTGGGAAGAATTCCAGTTTATCCCCATTACAAATAATGCTTGCTGATGGTTTTAGATTTAGAGATAAATGCTTTCTGTCAATTTAAGGAAAAATCCCTTTATACCATTACTTTCAAGTGTTTTTAATAGAAGTGAGTGTTGACCTTTATCAAAAGCTGTTTCTTCATCTATTTATATAATCATGTGATTTTTGAAAATTTTTATTATTTATGTAATCAATTTTGTTAATACATTTACTTCTGTTCAACCATTCTTGCATTCCTATTATAAATTCCACTTGATCATAATATATAATTTTTATAATATATTGTTTTAATTTTTAGCTAGCATTTTATTTAGGATTTTTGCATTATATTCATTAATGAAATTGACCTATAATTTTCTTTTTCTAGTTTTATTCCTCCTGGTTTAGGTGTCAGTATCATATTTGTTTCACAAAAGGAGTTTGGTAGAATACCTACCAAAATATTTAATATTAGAGTTAGTTGATCTTTAAATGTTTGATAAAATTCACTTGTAAAACCTTCTGGTCCTGGTGCTTTTCTCTTAGGAAGCTCATTTATGGTCTGTTCTAATTATTTTTCTAAAACAGGTCTATTTAGATGTTTTATTTCTTCTACTAATTTAGGCTATCATTTTTGGAGAATAAACTGCCAACTAAGGTATTATAAAAGATGAAATATCTGTTTAGTTCCTTTTAAAATATAATTTGTAAAATCCTACATGGATGCAAAATTCAAAAATTAAGAATCCTTGTCCAAACATATTGTCCAAAGGTACCAATGCAATTTGCATTGTAACAACAACTATTGGGCATGGTTGATTTATTTTCAAGTATTATTATTAGATCCCATGGCTGAAATTCCCATTTCATCCAGTTGTACCAAGTTACTTTTAAGCCATAAATGGATGAACGCCAAGGATTAACTACAGACTGGAAAGAAACAAGGTTCCTGGACATGAGAGAGTTGATTAGCTTTAAATATGGTACATATTGGTGCATAACATTCGTCTGATACTCTCCCATACATCCATCCCATACTCTCCCACAAGCACATACAGAATCTAGGGGAAAGTTGACTCAAGACTAGGGAACATAAGTAGCAAAGGGATAATTTTCAATTCCTGCATGGAAGTGTCTTGTTTTGCTCTGTTTGTTTTTCTCCTGTAGCTCTCATGAATTTTTTTTAAAGTTCCTTCTAGTTCACTAATGGGCCCCTATAGTTGATTCCTTTGTATTATCCCAAATCTGCATTTTTATCTGATCTGAAGTGATTAAACATTTCTGAAGCTTCCTTTCCTCAGCTTGTCCTCTCTTAGCTCCTGGCTCAATGCATCATGAAATACTGGTCTAGACTCCGATGACATTGTTAATGAATTGAGGAAGGAAACTTATAATTCCTCTGGGCTCACTCTTACTTTTCCCATTCTAACCCTTTAGTTATAGTTACAAGAGTCTGGGTCATGAAACCTCTCTTAACTTTCTAAGAAGTTGTTGAAACATTCTAACTAGAATCTCCCACTCTGATATACACAGGCCCAGAAGTGTGCGCTATTCTTTCAACCAATTGCAATACATTTCATCATCTATTTTCAGTAAACGGAAAACTTCTAGTTTTGTGTCTAGTTTATATATTTGATGGATTAATATAATAGATGTCATTAGTAAATTATTCACACTTACTTTAAACATTTCATTGATATATTGATTTTGTAACTCAGAGGCATTCCCATCTGATAAAGGTTTCAAGACAAAGAACATCATATTAGTTACATTAGTTGGGGTTAGGGGTGTGAAATGCCCCTCTTATAACTATAAAGCTTCTCTCCCAACTACTGGGAAGAAAAATGATTCCATTATGTTTGCCTGATCCATTGGAAGATTGAAAGGAAGGCACTTATATTGGTGTACACCAAAAAAAAGAAGAAGAAAATGAGAAAGGCTACACTTTATTATGTTTAGGGGAATAGTCATAAGTTAGTTTTCTGGATATTAATAGGTAAGTTAATTAAGAGTGAGTATGGTACAGTAGGAGTACTGAATTTGAAGTAAAAGTCTTTGGGTTCAAATCTTTGCTCTGCTACTTGCTACCTATAACAACTGAGGCAAGTTGTGCTCTCTATCTGGTCTTCCACATCTTCATCTAAAAAAGTTGGGATAGATCATCTCCAAGTTCCCTTCCAGCTTTAAAATTAGGGGCAGCTAGGTGGCACAACGGATAAAGCACTGGCCCTGAAGTCAGGAGGACCTGAGTTCAAATCTGGCCTCAGACCAAACACTTGACACTTACTAGCTGTGTGACTCTGGGCAAGTCACCCAAATTGCCTAAAATACACACACACACACACACACACACACACACACACACACACACACACTATTTGCCAAATAGTCAAATTGTTACTCTAAGGAACATAAAGGGTTGAGGAGCTAGTGTTTAGAAAGGAGAAGTCTGATCACTTGATTAAACAAATAGTATTATAGTTATTGTTGATATTGTTAACCTGCATTATTTTCTACAATAAATAGACCCCACTTATAAAGTATCTATTATTTATAAAAAGAGAAATTTTTAAAGGCATTGGTGTGTCAGGAAATTAATATAATTAATGTTTTTTCCTGTCATTTTCTTCAGCATTCCCTCTTCAATATTAAACAGATTTGATAGCAAGAATCAAAAACCTCAACTATTTTGTTCCCTTGAAAATGTTCAATTAAAGGGCAGCAAGGTGGCTCAGTGGATAGAGCACTGGACCTGGAGTCAGGAGGACCTGAGTTCAAAGTCAGCCTCCGATACTTGACACTTACTAGCTATGTGACCCTGGGCAAGTCACTTAACCCCAATTGCCTTGCAAAATCTACTGTGCTAACAAATGTTCATAATTTTTCATTATATAACAGATGGGTGGGTAATATTAATTATCTAAAAATTATTTCAATCACATGCCTATTTGTATAGACTCACCTTAATTAAGAAGGAAATTATTGTTTTATTTAATTTATCTTAGATATCACTGAATACTTAATGAAAATATTATGTTTCACTCTAAATTACAGGTAATACCCACATTTAAGAATTTCAGAGATAGAACAGATATTAGTGGATAAAAAATCCAGCCTACAGTTGATAAAAGATTCTCCTCTACTGAACAATATCCCCCAACATGTGATCATGTAGCCCTTGTCTGAAAAAATAAACTATAGTGAAGGGGAAATTTAATACTCACTAAGGTTTCACTTTATAAGGAACATTTTTTTTTTGTTTCTTTTTTTTTGGCTTTTATAAAAGCCTTTATTTTTCTCTTTGTGACTTAACATCTTTTATTTCTACTGAGTTGGGTTGAAACAACTTCATTTCAGCTCTGATCTTTACTTAACAAGGACATGTTTGTTTGAATCGAACAATTTGGAATTTAGTGTGAATATTTCCACATGATAGAAATCAATGCTTGAAAGGGCCTAGTATCTTCTCTTTTCTAGGTATAACATCTCCAAGCCTTTCAACTCACACTTTTGGCATAAACATGAGGTCCTTCACCCTTGTTGTTACTCTTCTCTAAATACTCTTAATATTTTCATTGGTCACATAGAATGAACGTAAAATTATAGGAGTGATCTGGTAGAATGGGAAGAGACTTTCCTCTCTCTAGAACTTCTTTGGCTGCCATTAAATGTCTACACTTTGGGTCTAGTCACTTAAAAAGATCCAAATCCATTAAAGCATAATCTTTTGGCAGATTTCAGAAAAACCTGGAAAGACTTACATGAATGGATGCTGAATGAAGTAAACAGAACCAGGAGAACATTGTACATAGTATCATCAATATTGTGCAATGATCAACTATGAGAGACTTATCTCTTCTCATCAATACAATGATCCAAGACAATTCCAAAGGACTCATGATGAAAAATATTATCCACTTCCAGAGAAAGAACTATGCAGTCTGAATGCAGATCAAAGAATATTATTTTCATATTTTTGTGACTTTTCCCTTTTTTTCATATTTCTTCTTTGACAACATGACTAACGTAGAATTATGTTTACATGATTGCACATGTATAATCTATACTGGATTGCTTGCCATCTTGGGGAGGAGAGATGGGAGGGAGAGAGAAAACATTTGCAACCCAAAATCTTATAAAATGAATATCAAAACTATCTTTACATGTAATTAAAAAATTAAATACTATTTAAAAATAGAAAATGAAAAAAAGAAAGGATATAGTCACATTCCTCATTTTATAGATAAGTAAACTGAGGCCAGAAAAGTTAAGGAACTTTCTTGAGGTTGCGGGGGAAGAAAATAGCAAAATCATGATGAGAACATATGTTTTGACTACAAGTTTAGCACTATATATACTCCTAAATGTTACCTGCATAACTGCAATATTCAGTCCCCAACCCAATGATTCCTACAACAGAAAATAGGGGAAAGGGAAAATAATCTTTACATCAAGTGCTAATACCTACTCATGTTTCAGCTCATAGCTTTCTTATTTTCCCACTTGCTTCCAAATTTTGAATAATCTGTCTGAGCATGAGATCTTATTCTTTATCTTCTAAATATAGAAATTATTGATTTTATGTCTCCAATTAATAACATTTTCTTAATTTTCTCCAAAGAGCTCAAGGCACTTTGCATCCATTATCTTATTTGCCTTTAAAATGTTTTTGCTGGTTGTTACTCTTTTGATGTGTGCTGCTGGGGGTTCTTTGAGAAGGGCCTCTTTTTGATTTCTTCCACATACCCTCAGATAGATGGGTTCAGTGTTCTCCTCTGAGAAAATGTTTCCTTCACAAATTCTCATTGACAGTCCCTCAGTTTTGAATGGGAAAACAACAGTATTTAAAAACTGAGAGAGAGCTTAGAGATGATCTAACTCAACTGACTCATTTTACAATGAATCAAACTGAGGGCCAGACAAGGAAAGTGATTTGAATAAGGTCACTGAAGCCCAAACCTCCTGACTTCTAGCTCTGGGCTTTTGCTACTTACCACAGTGCCAGAAAACAAAACTTGCATACTTAGTTCCTGATTAATGTAAATAATGAATCCCATGAAGTGGTTATGGGTAGTTAAATATGCACTATTTAATGCTATACTTATGCAGAATATGGTCATTGGTCCCTGTCTATTGGAGGCATTCAATGAAAATTTGAAAAATTTAACCTCTTCATGGAATTAATTATTGTACTAATTGGGAAGTAGTTGTAATATTTGTCAATTCCATATGCAATATATCTCCACCCAAGATGCTGGGTCTCCTTTCAAGATTTCTCATATGTGTTCAGGGCTTTGTAGACTATTTGTTAAGCAAATAGAAATTTAATACAAAGTCCCTTGTCATTCTGCAAAAATGATATCATTAATTAATCACAAGTGAAAAATATTTTAATAATTTGTACGAAATTCCAAATAGGAATCTAAAAGTCTACTACCCCCAAATGAACTATGACACTTAGGTGACTAATGTTCAAATATGTATTTATGAAGTGTTGAGCTTTCGAATAAGAACTAGATTAATTATCACTATTGTTTTTTGCTCAGAATGAGATTCCTGCTCAGGCAATTACCATTTGCACAAGTTACAGCAGCTGTACTTATCATGAAATCTTCCAGGGAGATGTATTAATGGTCTCACATTTTCTTTTGCTAATAGAGCTATTAATATGTATCACCATTGAATCATAAACATTATCAGCATTAAAAAAGTGGATGAAACAGATGTGTAGAAGCACTTTGGAATTAAAATATAATGAATCTAAAAAAATCGCTCTTTTCTGCTGTCACATTGTATGGAATTTGGCTGTTACAAAAGTCCTTAGCAAAGAGAAAATTGCAATTTAAAAATATCTTGCATTTATATTGAGTGTTGCAAAGTACATCCCTCTTGATAACACAGAGAACAAGTATCACTATCCAGAATCTAGGTCTCAGAGTTGGAGGAAACCTTTGTAGTAATCTAGCTAAAGCCATTTCTGAAAAAAAAAAATCCTTTTAACATTATACCAAACAGATTGTCATTAAACCTTTCCCTGAAGACCTCCAGTGAAGACAAATGCATGACAGAAGACTATATTTATTTTTTTCTGTCAACTACATGCATTTGCACTGGCTATCTGCTATGCATAAAATGATCTTCCTCTTTACCTCTTCACTTCCTTCACTGCTAACAGAGATTCATATCCTCTTTAAAAAGGCATTCCCCCCTCCAAATTTCCCCATTCACCTGCTTATTCTCTTCCTCTGTGATTACCTTCCAGTTGTACTGTGTGAGTATATAGTAGATAAATACTTGATTGCTGTTTCCCTATTAGAAGGTGAGCTCCTGGAGGTATCTGGGTGGTATTATGGATATAGTGCTGGACTTGGAGTCAGGGAGATGACTTCAAATCCTTCAGAGATTTATTTTAACTGGACGAGTCCTTCAAAATTTCTCAATCTCTGTTTCCTTATCTGTAAATTGGGAAGAACAATGACTGCTACCTCAAAAGGTTATTGTTAGGATGAAATGAGTTAACATTGGTAAATAATTTTGGGCACCTTAAGGCTCTCTATAAAAGATTGCTTTTTTCAAGGACCTTGTTTTTTTTTCCTTTGTCACCATGGCTTAATACAGTACCTGAGACACAGAGTAAGCATTTAATAAGTGCTTGTTGATTGACTAAATGACTGAGATAGCCCATTCCATGTTTGTATAGCTCTAATTTTAAGAAAAATTTGTTTGTTGCTGTTGTGTATTTTATATTTTCCCCCTGAAATCAAGCTTAAATTTACCTCTTTTCAGCTTACATCTATGGCTACTATCCCTTCCCCTCTGCCAATCTGGGACCAAATAAGAAAAATAAATAGGCCAATTTTGTCAAGCCTTTCAGGAACTTGAAGATACTAGCTATGTTCCATTTAAGTCTTGGAGGATTCTCTTAGAGCCTTCTCCTCGAAGGTAAACATCTCAATTTTCTTCAACCAGTCCTCAAATTTGACATGAATTAGAAGTCTTTCATCTGACTGCCATTTTCTGAACCTTATTAAGCCTACCAAAAGCTTTTCTAAAATGGCATAAATCCACATTTAATTTGAATTTATGCACATAAATTAGAAATAACCTCAGAAAAGTTAAATAACTTGACCAGGATTTCATAGCTAGCTATTTCAGACTAGAGATGAAGTCAGGTCTTCAAAATATATGTAAGCAGTCATCATTCCATGCTTCCATGTTGCTTATTATGATATGTTAATCTAAAATAACTGACTTCCATGGATTCACTCAAATCAATCAATTCTCAGTTTTCTCCTTCTCCCCTCACCTCCATAGTCCCCTGAAACTTTCAAGCCATTTAGTCCATGAGTCCTTGTTTAAAAATGGTTTTGCAGTCCAGGGTCCAACTCCTGCCACATTTCTTGATGTTTCCAAGTCTCCATTTTTAATACCAGGATTCCCCAAAATTAAAAAAGAAGACCTTCACTTTTGGAACACAGTCGGGAACATTTTATATTTATTAGTTTGAAGGGTTTTTTTTTTATTTTAATTTTATTAATCTCTCCCTTGATTTTCAGGATTTATATTTTGGTGTTTAAGTTGGGGATTATAATTTGGAGAAAAATTTGGAAAAGAAATAAGAGTTATGAGGAAAAAATATGAAAAAATAGTGTCAACAACTTGGAAAAGAAAGAAAAAAATTGAAGAAAACAACTCCTTTTGATTAGTGTTAAATGCCTTGATTTCTCAAATTGTCCCTATCTTCCAATTTCTCCACTCTAATTTTTAAGGAAGTATTTTCTTCAGTAAGCTTTTGGACTTCCTTTTCCATTTGGCCAATTTTGCTTTTTAGGGCATTCTTCTTCTCATTGGCTTTTTGGACCTCTTTTGCCATTTGGGTTAGGCTATTTTTTAAGGTGTTATTTTCTTCAGTACTTTTCTGAGTCTCCTTTAGCATCACTCTCAGTTTTTCCTCTACTTCTCTTACTTGCTTCTCAAAATCCTTTTTGAGCTCTTCCATGGAGTGGGACCAATTCATATTTTTCTTTGAGGCTTTGGATGTAGGAGCTTTGGCTTTGTTGTCTTCTTCTGGTTGTATGTTTTGATCTTCTTTGTCACCAAAGTAAGATCTATGGTCTGACATTTTTGCACGGTTTACTCATGATCTCAGCCAATTACGTGAGTTATAAACTTTTTGTTAAGGTTGGAGTCTGTTTCCAGTGTGGAGAATGTACTGTCCCAAGCTTCACGGGTTTTGTGCAGCTGTTTTCAGAGATACTTCTAGGGACCTGTAAATTTTCAGTTCTTCCAAGGTGCTATGATCAAGGGCGAGGTGTTTAATCCTTTCCTGGCCTGTGCTCTGGTCTGTGAGCACTCTTTTCTGTCTTGGAACTGTGAGGAGGGTTTCTTCTCCACAGCCACTGCTCCACCAAACCAGCACTCCTTCTCATGCCAGGACCGCAACCCAGAACTGTGACCCAGATCCAAGCATGGGCAAAGCAAGAGATTCCTGCCTCAGCTCTGGCAAAGAGATTCCTGCAATCCCCCTCTGATCAGTCACTCGATTCCCCCTCAGTCTGTGGGCCAGAAGCTCAGGAGGCAGCCATGGCCCGCGCTTGGGATATGCATCTGAGAACTAGCTTCTCTCTCACTGTAGTCACAGACTTTTCCCACTGACCTTCTAAGTTGTCGTTAGCGTTCCTGGGTTGAGAAGTCTGGAAACCTCCACAGGAGCCCATGATTCAGTCCTCTGAGGCCTGTTCCAGGGTTGCTGCAGCCTGCAAGCCCACACTGAACAATGCTCCTCTCCCAACCCAGTGCAATAAACCTTTCTGATCAACCATCCAAGCTGTCTTTGGTTGGAAATTTGTTTCACTTTGTCTTTTTGTGGGTTCTGCTGCTTTAGAATTTGTTTAGAGCCATTTTTTATAGGTATTTGGAGGAGTTTGCGGGAGAGCTCAAGCAAGTCACTGCTTTTACTCCACCATCTTGGCTCTACCTCCAGCCCCTAATTTATTTATGATAACACCCTTTATGTCTAAACCATTTACCCATTGTAACCCTATTTTTGTATATGTTATGAGATTTTAGTTCATGCCTAGTTTCTTAGAAATTGCTTTCCAGTTTTCCCAGCTACAAAGTGACTTTTTAAATATAGTTGTCTATATCTTTGTCTTAGCTGATACAACTGATATTTGAAAGTCAGTTACTCTCAGATTGTAGTTATGGGCTAGATGATCCAAAGAGAGGAAAGAGGAGAAGGAAGAGATATAAAAACGAAACCTTTTCCTTCTTGTGGACTAGATGACTTTTATCTGTGTCCTATGAAATGCCTCAAAATATAACTTTATTATTGTTATGATGTCTCTCATTGCTTTTTAAAAAAGATATATAGTCTTTAGTTTTAAATGTGCTTAGAAAAGGTGTTGGTATATTACTTAATCTTTCAGTGTCCCAGCACTGATGCTGATATGAAGAATTAGTATCAATGTACATTACTAGAAACAGTTTCTCATTGGAAAGCTCCTTAGACTGACACAATCACTGCTATGAATGCCACCCTCTCTCAAATGAGCAAGCATATTAATTAATGGGTAGATGATAGATAGGTAGAGAAATAGGTAGAATGTTAGAAATATGAGTTATTTAGTAAATGGAAGATACTATTGTAGAGGCAAAGTTGAATTGTCCCCCAAGAAACTCAGTCTAATCAGGGAGATTCAGCTGAATAAGTTTCCTTTGGTACTTGACTTTTTTTCAAACTAATGGTAGAATCATGTCAATTGACTTTATTTTTTTAATCCTAAAATTGTTTTTTTTTTTTCTTAAAGCAACCAATATTTACTGAGTGCCTCCTATATGTTAGGGTTTATTGTAGTTGCTCTCTAAGATAAAAAGTAGAATAAGTTGTCATCACTGCCCTCAAGGATCTTGTACTCCAGTTAACTACTCTTTTTTCTCCTAGGAAAGTTAAATCTGGAAATTATGAAAAGTTAGTTATCAACTAAAAAGAAAAGATGAATGGCGAACGACAAGATGTAAGAAATGCTACAAGGCAATTTTGGATTAATTATGGAATATAGGGCACTCATTCCTGCCTTCCTACATTCTTGCATTTTGTCAAGAATCCTTTTTTTGTGTGCCAATGTACAATACACTGCGCTAGCCACTATGGGCAAGAAAACATAATTTAGACAGTTCCTGTCATCAAGGAGCTTACAATCTAGTGCTTAAAATAAATGTTTATGGGGTAGAGAGAAAGATTAATGCATATGCTCTAGTCATCTGAGAAGGCTTCACATAAAAGGAAAGATTTGAGATGAAGTTTAATGGATGTCATTTGTAATAACATCAGAAAAGGTCTGTGGTTGCTGAGTGTCCCTTGAGTTAATGCTAAAAGCAGGTTGAATGCAAACTCATTATGTTTCACATCATCCCTATGTAGTTGCAAGGGAACACAAGTATTAACTCCTGATTTGCTATTGGCTGACCTGATTTTGACCCTTGCTTCTTGTTTCTACCCACTGTAAGATCATGTTACATTTGGCCTGAACACTTCTATACACCCAAAGACATTGTAAGTTGTTTCCCTGGAGTCCATAGAGAGTGCAAGAAGAATTAAATATGAACTTGTCTGAGAGCATTACTTGAATTTAGTCAGTGACCAAAAGGCCACAGTCAAATCAAAGAGGAAATAGAATAATGGAATGTGGAGACTGACTCCTTCATTCTAGAAAGGAGGGAACTGAAGTTTTGGCTGAGACAAAAAAAAAACAAAACACCTTGCCCAAAGTCACACTACTTGTTGGTTTTCCTTAGGAAAGATTGATTAGCTATAAACATTATCAGTTTTCAGAATACCACAGTGGAAAGCACATTGGAATTGGAATCAGAGATCTTGTGTTTGAATACTGAGGATAAGACTCTGTTACTAAGCTGTTTACCTTTCTACTACTAATCTGTTTACCTTTCTACTACTAATCTGTTTGGGCACAGTTGTTTCCACATTGTCTCCCCCATTAGACTGTGAGTGCCTTGAGAACAGGAACCGTCTTTGTCTCTCTTTCTATCCCCAGACCTAGTACACTGGTACATAGTAGGCAATTAATAAATGTTGTCTGACTGACTGATTATGTGATTATGCTACTCATGTGACCTTGGACAAGCAATACTAGGCCTCAATTTTTCATCTGTTAAAGGAAGGAATTAGTTGGAGAGACCTTTATAGTTCTTTTTAGACTTTCTTCTATGAATCTGTGACATTGGCTTCACTGAGTTATTATGAGTCTCAAGAGGAGTTTGTAGCAGAGGTTATCCTTTGGACTAGGACTCCTTGAAGCTATATCCAGTACAATTTACCCTCAACTACTCTGATAGTGTATCAGGAATTGATATTGTCTCATGCTTTACATGACACTCATATAATTGTTCCCTTTTAATCATTTTTACACATGGAAAAATAGAAATTGCTCACATTTCCAAAGAACTCTAAGGTTTATAAGTCATTTATATGTACATCAGCTTACTTGATCCTGTGAGGCATGTACTATTATCATTTTTATTTTATAGATGAGGAATCTGTCTCAGAAGCCAAGTAACTTTGCCCAGCATCACAGAGCTAGTAAGCATTGAGATAAAAATCAAAATCAGGTCTTTCTTATTCCAAATTCATTGCTTTATCCACTATGAAACATTGCCTCTCTCAGTCTTCCTTGAGATGCAACCAAATTCCATCTATGCCTTATTGACTAAATCTAACCAAGAGAAGTATGTTTACTCCTTACATTCAAGGAACCAGTTGATAAGAAGAAAAGTACAGAATATATGTCTTTGTTACATCCAATTATATAAATTAGGGGACAAACAGGCATATTTAGCCTTTACTCCTAGTCAGTACATTGAAGAATAATTAATTTAGGGAATGAAATTTAGGTTGAAGTATAGCAATTATAGTTTCTCCTGGCCCCAGTCAGGAAAGATAAGTTTGAGGTACATGAGAGATGGAGGGCTCAGATCTTCCTTTTAAATAGAATGGGGAGAGGTCAGCCATATGATTTCCCACAGGGCATCCAGGGGAATTTAAATGTCTGTTTTAACAGTTCAGTGATTCAGTCTGCCTGCCATGAACAGTTTTGAAAAAAATGTCAAAATCAGTTCAAAAGAACAGCCTAGCAACATAGTAATTTGGGGGGGATTATAGGGGAGATGAGTCTTAGCTGTTGCAAGAAGTGAAAGTGGGACTCCAGTGAATGTAGAAAAGATAGTTTCAAGGGAAATTTTAAATACTTGTGCATGGGGAGCATGATGGAGCTCAAAGAACACTGAGCTTAAAGTCACTGGACATGTCTCAGCTATAAAGCTGACTATTGTTTGGATACTGACAAATCATTCCTAGGGTTTGAGTTTATTTGTAAAGTGGAAATAATCATACTATTATTTTTCTCTGTAGAGAGTATTTATTTGGAGAGGCTCTTTATAAAATCTTTAAGTATTAGAAAAATGAGACATTGTTATTATTATTCTCATTATTATTATAGAAAACAAGCACTTAGTGTGTTAGGTACTATGTTAAGTGCTTTGCAAATATTATTTCATTTGATTTTAACAACAATCCTGGATGGTAGATGCTATTATTATCCCATTTTACAATTGAAGAAATTGAAGCATATAGATGGAGAGTGACTGGCCCAGGGTCACACAGTTAGTAAGTGAATGAGGTTGAATTTGAACTCAGGTCTTCCTCACTCCAGGCCCAGAATTCTATCCACTGCCTTCCCTGGCTGCCTCAATTATGATTATGATTATGATTAATGGGTATTGTGGTATAATGGATAAAGATCATCGAATTAGTCAACAGGCATTTGATAAGCACTTACCAGGTGCCAGGCTGTATGATAAGTGATGGAATACAAAGAAAACAAAACCAGTCTCTACCCTTAAGGAATGTGTGTATGTGTGTGTGTGTGTGTGTGTGTGTATACACACACACACATATATGTATGTATGTATATATGTATGTATATGTGTGTATGTATGTGTATATACATATGTACACATATATGTATGTGTATATATACATATATGTGTGTATGTATATATTTATGTATATATATTTGGATGAGGGAGAGAGCATGTAAATAACTAAGTACCTTGAAAATATATAGAGACTTGATGAAGGTAGGGAGATGCTCTTCTAGGTAGGGAGATGTTGTTCTAGTCAGAAAGGCTCAGGTCAAATACTACCTCTGAAACTTACCTGCTATGTGACTACTAGGCAAATCTTAGTGTCTTAAGACTATGAGTTTTAGAGTATGTAGTCATCTACTTTGCTAGGTTAAATTTCTCAGTGGAAATACTGGACCAATGATATTATAAATATTGTTAAAAACAATGACAAAACTTCACTTCATGAATAGTTTATATATGTTAGTTCAGATTATGTTCAATTCCTCTGATGTGTTAGCCACCATTTTTAAAATTTGATATTTTAATGTTACCCCAGAATTTACATTTAAGTCTTGCAATTAGCTGGACACTCTGACCAAAGAATGTGATTCATGGGGAAAGGCTATTGAAGGAGTTGTGATAAAATAAACTTGGGAAAAATAATGTTATTTAAAGTCAGTTTTGTTCACCATCTTGTCTGATGAATGAATTGTAGATGGAATTAAATTAAAGTGACTACTTTCCCTTTGTTGCCAAAATACACATTACTTTAAAAAAATTACAAAGAAGGTTTAAGATACAATTTCTTGATTGTATACTCAACATCCCATTTGCCTTATCTGTGGAAATATTGTGAGACTAGTGTAATAATTTCTTGATCAGAAGAGAGACAAAGACAGAGACAGAGAGACAGTGGTGGAGTGTCAGACATTGACTAAGAGAGATAGATAGAAATAAAGATTTAGCCTGAAACACAAGGACACAGAGAGATACTAGCAGAATTACTTCATGCCTGGTGATCACACAGAGGGGATTTGTAAATATCACCTGTGTTTTACTACAGAGATACAGAATTTTGTAGACTTCAACCTATCTTATAGAAACGGTTAGTGGATAAACCCTCTTCTCTATTATTATCAAGAGTATAATATGATGGAGAGAACTGGGTAGAGGTGTTATTTTTGGATGCAAAATCTGCTATTTAATGTCTTGCTAAGTCATAACATCCCTATGGGCCTCAATTTTCCCCTCTAAAAGATTAAGTATTCATACTATATGATCCCTGAAATACTCATTTCACTTCTTGGTCATACTGACAGCTTTCTTTTCTAGTAACAATGTGGTAACCCTGTAGCTGAGCTTTACTAGGAAAGTCCAAATTTCGAGAAAATATTTAGCAAGACTTTGCAAAAGGGTTAGCCTTTGTGAGACCCTGTGTTCCAATTTCTGGTTCAAGGAATATGGTCATTGTAATCATCAGTCAGGAGAGACAACTGTCAGGTCATGTTGTTAGAGAGAATTCCTTCAAACTAATTTAGTAAATAGGGCAATTCTTCTGTTCTGCATGAGATAAGTCTACAAGTAGGACATAAGGTTTAAAAGGTCATAAATATTTCAGCCCCATATAATTAATTAATAGACTCCATTATGCAGAAGAACATGACCTTCTCAACTCAGCAAATGTTTGGAATACTAAAATCTCAGATTCAGGAGAAAATGTAATAGTGTTGGGAATGGGTGGATTCTGTTGATTTCCTGTCCTGCTGCTTCTCCTTCAGTCTTGATGTTGAGTAATAATCTATTTCCATGTGCAGTATAAGTGATAGTATTCTGGGCTATGAACCAAAAGGAGACAGTCACAGACAGGGTGATCCTCAAACCAACCAAAAGATTTCTCTCATGTAGGTTGGATGGTATTTTAGATTGTCAAAACATCCTTTAAATATTTGCCTATGAGTATGCTGATTTTGTCTATATAAACTTATTTCATATTATAAAACTATATACTTTATTTTTCAGGGTGAGCTTGCATGGGTACATGATCAGTGGTAACTCTTTGACCTCTTCTTCCATAAACTTAATTTACATGCCATATTCCAAAGCTCATGGGACTAAACTGAGAATCAACTTATTGTGGCCTAATAGCTCCTGAAAAGCTGAGATGTGGTGCTCTAAGGTGGGAAAGTTTCCCTGCCAGTTACAAAGAAGATATATATATATATATATATAGCCTTTCGCTCTTGTCTTCTCTTGGTCTTATTATCAAATATCCTCTGTTCGTTCATCATGTTCATCAATGATCATCATGATTATTTCAAACTAAAAGTAATTTGAATATTAATGAAAAGTCTCTTGTTAAAGAGAATCAAGAGTATGAAATCACCATTTCAGAAATATGTTAGTGAAACATATTTATAGACAAAATCCAAAATGGTAGTGGAGAGGAAGAATAATCCAATGGTTTTATAGTTAGAAGATATAGGTTTGAAACCCATCTCAACTAATTGCCAGCTCTATGAACATGGCCAAGTCTCTACCTCTATAGGCCTCAGTGTGTCCATCTGTGAAAATGGTGGAGCTAAGCAGGAGGATATCCAAGGTTCCTTCCAGGTCTAAATTCTATGATTGCAATGATCTTCACTCCTGTTAGAATGTAAGTTCACTGAGAAAAAAGGCTTTTTTTCATTTTTTCATTACTTATGTCTAGGTGGCAGTGTAGATAGAATGCTGGACATTACACCAATAAGACTCAGAATTTAAATTCTATCTTAGATATATAACTGCATGACTCTGGACAAGTTAGTCACTTAGCTATGTAAACCTTAGTTTCTTCATCTGTAAGATGGAGATAATAATAGCACCTGCCTAAGAAGGTTGTTGTGAGGATCAAATGAAGTATGCAGAGCTCTCTGCAAATCTTAAAGTGCCGTATAAATGATTGTTGTTGTTTGATGTTATTCATTCATTTAAGTTGTGTCCAACTTTTCATGACCCCATTTAGGGTTTTCTTGGCAGAGAAACCAGAGTGGTTTGCCATTTTCTTCTCCAGCTAATTTTACATACGAAGAAACAGAGGCAAACAGGGTTAAGTGACTTGCCTGGGGTCACACAGGTAGTAAGTGGCTTAAGCTGGATTTGAACTCAGGTCTTCCTGACTCCAGGTCTGGTCATCCATCCACTGTGCCACCTATATGCCCATATAAAGGATATCATCATCATCATCATCATCATCATCATCACCATCATCATTATTATTATCATTATTATTATTGTAATAGTATTTCTAATGGCTATAACAATGTCTGGCATGGATTAGATGCTATGTAAATACTTGGAGATTGATTAGTTTGCAGATGTGTTGGAAGAACAATGAAGCTGAGGTTAGGAATAGGCATGTCATACCCCATATTTTCTAGGCAATGTTTGATTTAAAATATTTTGTCCTGTTGCTAAATCAATACTATATTCATTGTCAGAATGTATGGCCTAATTGATTTTTGGTGTGGAAAAACGAAGTCATTTTATATATAGATTGGCCTAATTGAGCATAGAATAAGAATTCCTGACCCTGATTAAAAGCCAAGTTGAAATCATAATCAATATAAAGGGAATTAGAAAAATTCACCTCCCTCCTCCCACTTTTTTTAGCTCAGTGAATTCTGTAATATGAGAAGCTGTATATGGATATATGTATATATGCATATATATACATGTGTATATGCATATGCATACACATGCATACACACATTTATATATATACACACATATATAATAGCAGATATGGACAACTGGTAATTCTCTGAAGTGGCTCAATAACTCCAAGTTGCTCTTACACTGATAGGCCAAAGTCCCCAGAGAAGAATCATGAAAACATACTTATAGGCAAACTCTCTCAGAGTCCTAGGAGTAGCACTGCTACAGGGGAATATATCTCTCCCCCAGTCAAAAGTCAAGCTCTGGTGTGCCCACTGATATGCTTCCATGTACAAAAATAGTGCCTCATAGTAGTGGCACTTTTAGACTTTAAACATAAGAGTTTATTTAAGGTAAAGAAAATAATGATATCAAAAGCATTCATATACAGGGGAAAGCTCAAAAATAATAAATATATCATAAGCCATATGTAGATACTGGTCATACTCTCCCACAAACATAATTATCTATGGAGGAGAATAGGCTTCTATAAAGCCTTCCAAGGACAATATCAGTGAGGAAAAGCCATATTCTTCAAATAATATACATCTCTGGCACTGCAACTTCAGTGTTCTTTTTTATTTTTGTCTATCTCAGGAATGCTCCATGATTAAAGTTCTTTTATTAACATAGCTTCTGCATTGAGGAGATGTTTCCATGGCTAAGCTGAATTGATCTACACTGTTTCGGTAAATTAATCTATCTGCCGAGTGACTTCTCTGAGTCTCCAATTTCAAACTTTTCCTCTGCTCACATGAAATTGATCTTCATCTGTAGTATACATCACTGCCAACTTCAAGTTTACTAATGCATTTCGGGAATTGTCATTTTGAGCTCTCTGTCTCTGTCTGTCTGTCTGTTTGTCTCTCTCCAAATTTGCTTCTGGTTGGTAATCATATTCTCATCTTCTGGCTATAATGATTTATAAAGTACTTATAAAGTACTTTGTGCCATAATCAAAGAATAGTTCAAATATCTGAATTGTGTATCTTTCCAGGATATCACATCATATCAAGGTAAAAAAAAAGATTAACTGCTTGTTTCAGAACAATCAATTCTGACTCTTTTTTCTGAGTCAAAGTAACTATATATCTTAAAATTCTTAGAAAAGTAGACTTCACTCATCAACAAATAGTTCCATTAAAAGAAAAAAGGACTTTTAAGTGATATTATCATATATATACACATGTATATGCACACATGTGTATATTCGTGTATGTGCATATACATGAATATATGCATAGTGCATATATGCATGTGGACATACATATATGTGTGTAGTGTACATGTGTTTATGTATGTCATGTATAGATACATGCATGGATGGGTGCATGCATGCGCATATATCACCAAGAAAGATGACATAGTATAGTGGTTCTCATTTAGTAATTCACAGCAATGGTCTAAGATGTTCATACTAATGTTTCTTCAGTAGTATCTTAAGTAGTAAATAATTGTCCAATATTATTAAAGATATATATTTTCTTTTGTGACAATGAGCGTATGTATGTTTGAAGTATTACACATTTATTTCTCTGGTTACTTCAAACTGTCATGATACTGAGGACAACCATTTTAATGTTTATTCAGTTATTACATCAAACTCTGCTTTTCTGACTAAGCACACAATGTGTTCTTGCAATTTCTCAAACTGTTATCAAATTATTTACAAACAACCACAAGGATTCAATATTTTAGCACAAACTGATCTCTAATGGATAATCAGATGCAACTACATATCCTCATTTGCTTTTTACACTTTACCAGAGTAGGTTTGTTATTTTTCTCTGTTACTATAATCATAACTCATTGTGTGAATGACAGTGTAATTGAAAACTATTATTACTAACCATTATTACTAACCATTACTAACCATCATGGACTATAACAAATATTATGTGGAAACAAACTTTACATTGCCTCTCACTGAAATATCAAGAATGTTTTCCAATTTAAAATTATCCTCCACTTAACATTATTATTTTTAAATGAGCTGGTTGACAAGATCGGCCATTGTATTTGTGAGAATGTAACCCACATACCAATGGCAGAAGAGAAGAAAATCATATGCAATGAGACTCTTTCCTCACTGAAGTTAGTACATGCATAAACACTGTGAAAATGAATCAATATGTGTGATTGAACTTTAAACACATTTTTCATTTAATGCACTTGTCAATAGCCATTAAAATACATATTACTAGTTATTAATTTTTTGTCATTTGTTTGGTTTGCTATATTTTTAACAATTAATTTCCATCTATCAGAAAGAGAGTTTGTAATATTCTCCTACCTCTTTCTATCACATATTTGTGAGTGACAATTTTGTACTTTGTTCTTCTTTTAAATCAAATATAGAAATAACCTTGATGCAAAATGAGAATTAATACTATATGTATTGGTGTTGAGCCATACATTGCAAACTTTAGCTAAAATTTTAAAGTCCAATTTTAGAATTAAGTTTCTATATGAGTATATTATATTGTTTCTAAATAAATTATAATTTATTTTGTTAAACATATTTACATTTCACCCATTTTTAAAAGAAATAATATAATATAAAATCTCATATGTAATAGTAATCATATGAGGCCTGGTCTGGCTGCATCACTTTTAATTTTTACATAATATTCCAAATAAAATATTCAAAATTACTTCATAATTATACTTTTATTTTATACTTGCATTTACAATTACTTCAAAATTTTCTTAGATCATTGTATTGCTGAGAATAGCTAAGTCATTTACAGTTAATTATCATAAAATATTGCTGTTACTAGGTACAATAATCTTCTGGTTCTGCTTATTTCACTTAGCATCATTTCATGTAAGTCTTACCTGTCTTTTTCTGAAAGCATACTGCTTGTCATTTCTCAGAGTTTAATGAGATTCCATCACAATCATATACCACAACTTGTTCAGCATTTCTGCAATTGATGGGCATCCTCTTGATTTCTATTTCTTTGCCAACACAAAAAGAGCTATTATAAATATTTATTTTTACTTATAAGTTTATATATATGTATACATATATACATATATACATACATAAATACACATATACATACATATATAATATACACACACACACACACACACACACACACACACATATATATATATATATATATAACTAGCAGAGGTATTGGAAGATAAAATGCTATCCATGGTTTAATAGTCCTTTGGGCATAGTTCCAAATTGCTCCCCAGAATGGTTAGATCCTGTTCACCACTCTATCAATAATGTATTATTATCTCAAATTTCCCACATCCCCTTCAACATTTGTCACTTTCCTTTTCTGTTCTGTTAGCCAATCTGATAGTTGCATGGTGGTACATCAGAGTCATTTTAATTTTCATTACTCTAATCAATAGTGATTTAGAGTATTTTATATGACGTTAGATAACTTTGATTATTTTATCTGAAAACTAACTGTTCATATTCCTTCATCACTAATCAATTGGGGAATGGCTCTTGTTTTTATAAATTTGCCTCAATTCACTATATATTTGAGCAGTGATGCCTTTCATAGAATCTTGCTGTCAATTTTTTTCACAGTTGTGATTACTGTGTGTTTCCCTTCATACTACTTCTACCCCCATCTTGATTTTCCTACTTTCTCTCTCCTTTCATCCTATCCATCCTCAAAAGTGCTTTTCTTCTGACTACTGTCTCCTCCAATTTTTCCTCCCTTCTATTGATGCACACCCCCTTCCCTTAACTCCTTCCCCTCATACTTTCCCATATGGTAAGAAATATTTCTATACCCAACTGAGTATATATGTTATTCACTCTTTGAGCCAATTTTGATTAGTATCATCCTCTCCCAGTTCCCACATTTCCCCCTCCACTGTAAAAGCTCTCTTGTGCCTCTTTTATGTAAGATAATTTGCCCCATTCTACCTCCCTCTCACTCCCATAATCCCAGGGCATTATTCTTTTTTCTACCTTTTAATTTACTTTTCTTTAGATATCATCTCATCATATTCAACTCACCTTGTCCTTTTACTCACAGTTTAAGAAGTGCTGAAGTGGTCATGAGTGGAAAAAATTTAAGAAGCCCTGCATCTATGTGTACTCCTTCTAACTTCCCTAATAATGATAAAAAAGTTCTTAAGAGTTAAAGGAATCATCTTCCTATGCAGGAATATAAAGTAATTATTGAATCCCTTATGATTTTTTTTTCTTTCTTCTTTACCTTTTCAAGCTGTCCTTTTTTTCTTTTTAATTAATTTATTTAGTTTTCAATATTCACTTCCATAAGATTTTGCATTCCAAACTTTCTCCCCATCTCACCCCCCCATCCCAAGATGGCATGCAATTTGATATAGGTTCTACATCTACATTCATATTGAACCTATTTTCACATTTCTCATGTTGTAAAAAAGAATTAGAACCAATAGGAGAAACCACAAGAAAGAAGAAACAAACAAAAAAGGAGAAAAGAAAAAAAAAAGAGAGAGCAAATGATATGCTTTGATCTGCATTGCGGATATACAGACTTCATAGTTCCTTTTCTGGATGTGGACAACATTTTCTATCATGAGTCCCTTGGAGTTGTCTTGGTTCCTAACCATTGCTAATATGCTGTTCTTGAGTCTTGTATTTGAAAGTTACATTTTCTATTTAGCTCTGTTTTTTTTTTTTTTTTATCATGGATGTTTGATTGTCCTCTTCTCCTGAAGAATTATATTCAGTTTTTCTGGGTAGATGATTCTTGGTTCTAATCCTAGCTTCTTTGCCCTTCATAATATCATATTCCAAATCTTCCAATCCTTTAGTACAGAAAATGCTAAATCTTGTGTGATCCTGAATGTGCTTCCTTGATATTTGAATTATTTCTTCCTGGATATTTGTAATATTTTCTCCTTGATCTGTGAGCACTGGAATTTGGTCATAATATTCCTGGGAGTTTTCATTTTGGCATCTCTTTCAGAAGGTGATTGGTGGATTCTTTCAATTCATATTTAACTCTCTGATTCTAGGGCAGGGCAGTTTTCCTTGATAATTTCTTGAAAGATAATGTCTAGGTTCCTTTGTTTATCATGGCTTTCAGGTAGTCCAACAATTTTTAAATTATCTGTCCTATACTTATTTTCCAGGTCAGTTGTTTTTAGGAGATATTTCACATTTTCTTCTTTTGTTTCTTCTTTTGATTTCATTTGATTGCTTCTTGATGTCTCATAGAGTCATTAGCTTCCAATTTTTAAGGAATTATTTTCTTCAATGAACTTTTGTACCTCCTTTTCCATTTGACCAATTCTACTTTTTTAGGGAGTTCTTTTCTTTAGTGATTTTTTGTACATATTTTTCCCCATGTGGCCAACTCTGCTTTTTAAGGAGTTCTCTTCAGTGAAGTTTTGTGCCTCTTTTACCATTGTCTTATAATAGTCTGTATTTTTTTATCTGTTATTTTTTCAGTATTTTTTGTGTCTCCTTGAACAAGCTTTTGACTCTTTTTTCATGATTTTCTTGTATCACTTTCATTTCTTTTCCCAATTTTTCCTTTGCCTCTCTTATTTAATTTTTAAAGCTTTTTTGAGCTCTTCCAGGAATTCTTTTGAGGCCTGAGACCTATTCACATTTTTCTTTGAGGCTTTGGATATAGCAGTTTTTACTTTATCTTCTGCTGAGTTTGTGTTTAGATCTTCCCTGTCACTATAGTAACTTTCTGTGGTCAGGCTCTTCTGTTATTGTTTGTTCATTTTTCCAACCTATTTCTTGACATTTAGCTTTATGTTAAAGTTTGGCTTTGTACCCAAGATGGAGGGGGCACTGTCTTAAGCTTCAGCTGTGCAGCTGTTTTCAGAGCTATTTCTGGGGATTGTAAGTTTTTAGTTTTTCTAAGGTGCCATAGTCTAAAAAGAAGGGTGATAACTACTCTCCTGGCCTGGGTTCTGTTCTTTGAGTGATCACAAGTACTCTATTCCTCCTTGGAACTGTGATCAGTGTCCCCACTCCCCTGCAGCCACAAACTTTTGTGTGCTAGTGCTTCTTTCTCCTCACTCTGAGACTGCAAGCTTGGACTGTGACCTAAATCTGCATGTGGATAATGCAAAAGTCCTTCACCTAATGCCAGTGAAAGGATTTTGTAATTTCCTTCTGGGCAGTTGTTTGAACTCCTTACTATCTGTAAAGCTCACAACTCTGGAAGTTTCTGCTGCTAATTCAGTTGCCCCCAAGGCCTGTTGCTGGCTTGCTGATGTGAGGCCTGCTGCTTCCTAGCTGTGGTATTGCCTGTACTAGACTGGGCTCCATTCTTACCCTGGTTTGACAGACGATTCATGCCAAACTTCTAAGTTGTCTTGGTTTGGAAAATTGTTTTACCCTGCCCTTTTATGCATTCTGCTACTCCAGAATTCATTTTGAAATATTATTTAAAGTTGTTTGGAGGGGAATTTGGGAAAACTCTTGTGAGTTCCTGTCTTTTTTGTGCCATCTTGTCCCTGACCATTACATTTTAACTAGTGAATTTGACACTTTGACACTTCTGGTCTAAGAAATTAGATTACCAAGGTAGAGTTTTATGTTAAATTACTTAATGATCAAATTTGTTTTTTAAGCTTTGATGGACTGTTTTAAAATTTTATTCTGTTTTTCTTTTTTCTTACGGGAAAGTAGGTAGGAAAATCAATATTATATAAAAGTTGCTAAGAAAGTAATTTTTTTTTTATGAATCAAAAAGTTCCAAGTGAATTTAAGTGTTGGATGACAGGACCCTAATACAGAGACTTTTTGACAACTGTTCAGCTGGCAGAGGCCTTTGGTCCTTTCATTCTTGATTCCAGATTGTTAGGGTTTCTAGAAGTCCAGGTTCCAAATAAATGGGGCAATGTTGGAATATAATGTATTTTATTCTTCTCTCATTTCTCCAAAAAGAATCAGATTTTGGAATGGATATAAGATAAAGTGCCACAATTCCCAAACAAAACAAAACAAAACAAAACAAAACAAAACATTTAGTAAATATTATAGTGCAGTCTGAACACTTATAGAAAGCGTGCATTTACAGCTGCTTCCCAAATTGTTTTATAGCTTTAAGAAAGGAAATGTGTTAAGAAGAGTGCTTGGCTCACTTTCCCTGTATCCTATTTTCAGGGCTTTGAGCAAACTGCTACTGATAATATGAAGGTTTTATCTGGATGTTTCTATAACTGTTTTGGCTGTTGCTAAATTGTATTAGAAGAAAAGCAAGCCTTGGGTTTCTTTGTAGAATATAATTGTAACAGGATCGTCAAAGAAAAGACAGAGCTTTGAAAAAGGAAAGTCATTCCTTAAAGTTTGAGGATTTGGTAGCTTATGAAAGGAAGAAAGCTCAGGTTCAGAGGGTTATTAGAAAATTCTAAGAGGCCCTGCTGGCAAAACTTCTGTAGCACTATTAATACCCAGACTTCAGTGGGAAGTATGAAATATGAAATAAGATTTAAGAGATCACTGATAGAGAGGGCAGAGGTCGTTTGCAAAACTGACTTTAATTAAATATGACATGTGGGCCTATTGTGAAGAAATCTAACATGTGGAGAGGTTTACAACTTGAATGTTTTGGTATCTGAAAGTACATTTCCTCTTTTATTAAAAATGTTGAAAAACACATTTTAAAATGTATTTTAAAATCTGCAGTATTTATGCTTCAATTTATTTTCAGGCCTTGAGTGACTATAGTGTCTTAGTACCATCAATTCTTTTGACATATGTATGTGGTGTATTAGAAAAACCTCTGGATTTTAAGTTAGAGAAGATGAGTTTCAACCCTAGCTTTGCTACTTGTTCCCTATGTGATTTGGACAAGTCAATTTTCTTTGGGCTTCATTTTCCTGAGGATTGGATACTATTTTTGGCCTCTTCTAACTTGATATCTTGTGATTATATAATTCTTATGCGGCCTAAAATGTTATCATGTAAACAATAGCTAAAATTTACTAATATTTTCATTTCTTTGCTTATAACTGCTTCTCTGCTTTTTGACACCAAAGAATTTACCACTTCAGAAGAGATGTGTTACTGTACTCTCTGCTATTGTATACAGATCTTTTTCTGCATATATCGATTTCTTGTAATATATAGATCATTCTTCATAGAAACTAAAATCAGATAGGTGACTCAGAGCAGGGAGTGCTGACCATGAGTTTAGGAAGAGCTGAGTTCAAATCATCCCTCAAATACTTACTAGATGTAGGATACTGAAAAAGTCATTGAAACTCTGCACTTTAGTTGCCTCATCTGTAAAATGAGGGTAATGATAGAACATACCTCCCAGGTATGTGAACATAAGATGAAATAATAATTGTACAATGCCTTGAAGACCTTAAAGTGCTCTATCTATATATACTGTGCAGAGGACAGAGTGACCTTGAGTCATGAAGACTTGAGTTCAAATTTGACTTCAGACATTTCCTAGTTGTGTGACCCTGGGCATTTCATTTAATATTTGCCTTAATTTTCTTATCAGTAAAATGAGCTGAAGAAGGAAATTGCAAATTCCTCCAATATCTTTGCCAAGAAAACCCCAAATGGTTTCACAAAACATTGGACACGATTGAAACAACTGAATAACAAAAATTAATTAACTTGTTGAAAAGGTTGTTGCAATGATTTCTACTCTCAAGAGTATGGTTATTGTCAGTAATTTCAATGGTCTCAATAATTTCTACCTTTTAGTTCAAAATGCCTAATTTTACATTGACTGAACCAAATATTTATTAAATACCTATTATCTGTGAGGCTCTATGCTAGGAATTGGGGCTACAAAAATAGAAAAAAAGATGACCTTTACTCTCAAGGAACTTAGAATGGGGAGGGTTGACCCATACAACATACCAATTAACTATGCCTGTTAGAAAATGATTAAGAGCATAGGAACAGCCAGAGTAATAGTAAATGAAGAAGGAAATGTATCAATTTGGGGGAGGGGTAGTAGTATTCGTGGTTAAGGAAAGGCACTAATAACACCTAAACTTGGCCTACAATATGGAGAAAAATTTTAATGGGAATGGAATGGTCAAGATAATATTGAGATTGTCTGGCCATCCCTTTGAAGAGTGAAATGCTGACATGTTTATGGGCTTCCTATTATACCTGCTTGATAGAGGGAAGACAGAACAAAAAGCTCTCTAACAGTCTTCTGTTTGGCTATGTAAATATGCAAGTTATGCCTCATGTCATCCAAAATTTTACTCTTATTTTGCATAAGTTCTAGCTCGTTCCCCCATTCTCATTTTATGTTGCATATCACTGTGCAGATTTTTCTTGAAACCATGTAGAATCTTGGAGAATGAAGTATTCCTGCTAATTGCCTATTCTGTTTGATAAAGAGTTCAATGAATTAATCTTATGTTTACAAAAGCAGAAATCCAAATGTGAGAATACATAAATACAATACTTTGTGGTTCTTAGGATATTAAAAGATATGTTTTAATTAGGATATATCCTTAAGATACATATTCACATATGTATATATGTTTATGTATGCATTCCTGGAGGTGTGTATGTATAACTATCTCCAGCTAATAGTGATAATTGATATCTCATATGAACATTTGAATCTCCCCAAATTACCATGTTGCCTAGCTCACCCCATCCTGGCTTGTTCATTAGCCTACAATTAGGAATCAATACACATAAAAGAATTAGGCTCAGCAAGCACTCAGAAACATATATGTTGAAAAAAATGGCAGCTTCTATTCCCCTTCAGTTTCCTTTGAGGCAGGTGAGAGGGCAGAAATGTAGGAGTTTGCTTAGAGGAAAAAAAATGAAAAAACTTTCTTTTCATCCTCAGGATTTCCCTCTCTTTGTCCCACTGCATGTGTGGTCCCCTTCTTGCCCACTTGTTTCAATATCATCAGCTGGGTTGGATGAAAAGAGAGAGAAATTCATTTGCGCCACTTCACCTCCAAAGACCACTGCCTTTCAGAAGATTGACTCTGATCCTCTGATTTATCACTTGGAGAGACTCCAAACTGATTTTTTTATACATAGGCCAAGAGGTTTCTCTGATTCCTTCAGTGAAGTATGTGATGTGTGTTTAATCAATGATTAAAGTTCTTTAATTCTTTTGAATTGATTACAAACATGTTCACACATAGAACCTTAGTGAGAAAGTTGTAAGAAATTTCTTAATACTTCATTTACTTTGTTGATTGATTGATTGAGACATTTGATAGAACCCCACCTTTACATTCTACTTTTCTGTATTTTCAGAAGTCATCACCTAAACATAGAATATATTCTTCTAACTCAAGGCTAGCTCATTCTATACTTCTGTTCCTTCAAGATTCTGCTCATATATCTCCTCCTATACTGAGTCTTCTATGATAGACTCAAATGCTATTACTTTCACTGTCTTCAAATAACTATGTATTTGATTGGTGTGTGTCATGAATGTGTATGTATGTGTGTGTATATAAAATTCTCTCAGCAGAATGTAAGCTCTTTGAAGGAAAGTTTCATGCCATATTTTTGTCTTTGTATCTGTATCACCTAACACAATGCCTTGACCACAATAGATGCATATATGAGCACACCTACATACATATGTGCATATATGTGTGTATACACACAACATATATATATATATCAATTTAAGAAGAATATATGGTAAATAATACATGTGTATATGTGCATGTATTAGATATGTGTACATGTATGTATGTGTGTA